>NW_007233300.1:93982-110617 GCF_000164805.1 Carlito syrichta | reverse complement strand
ATGTGGGGATTCTTGTTATAAATATTGGCATTAGCATCACAGCAAAGAGAATCTGGGGTCTCTGCCAGCCACCTAGATGGGAAGAGTATCTTCAGTACTTCTGGGAGTGGGGAGGGGAACAGAGATTTGCTGTTGGCCAACACGGAAAAAATGAAAGTGTAGCCACTTATCACACAGTTCAGTATTTGTCACTTTTATTTATTTATTTATTTATTTATTTTTTGAGTTGGAGTCTCACTCTGTTGCCCAAACTGGAGTGCAGCGGCCGCTCCCGGCCACCACAGCCTCGACCTGCTGGGCTCCAGCGATCCTTCTGCCTCAGCCTTCCAAATAGCCGGAATTACAGGCGTGCGCTACCACACCCGGCTGATTTTTTGATTTATTGTAGAGATGAGGTCTTGCCAAGTTGCCCAGGCGGGTCTCAAACCCGTGGGCTCAGGCAATCCATTCACCTCAGCCTCCCAAAGGCGTGGGATTACAGGCTGAGCCACCGAGCCCGGCGTCTTAACTCTTAGACAATATTTTTTCTTTAAAAAATTTATTGTAAAAAGTGGTTTTAGAGACTTATACTGTGAAACTAACAGGGTATTTACATTTGCTATTCTCTTCCCATATGTGATAGGAAAATACTAGAAAAGAAAAATACGTATACTTGACAATTTTTAGACAAGAATTTTTTTTTAAATGCTTGCATAATAAATTTATCTTTTTTGAGCCAGGAGTGGTGGCTCACTTGTGTAATCCCAGCACTTTGAGGAGTCAAAGAAAAAGAATTGCTTGAGCTCAGGAGTTTGAGACTAGTCAGAACAAAAAGTAAGATTTCATCTTTACAAAAAAAATCAAAAAATTAGCCAGGTGTGGTGGTGTGCACTTGTAGTCCCAGCTACTCAGGGAACTGAGGAAGAAGGATTGCCTAAGAATAGGAAGTCAAGGTTGTGGTGCTCAGTGATCCGTGCCACTGTACTCCTGCCTTGAGTAAGAATAAAAGAGAAACCCTGACTAAAATAAAAAAAAAATAAACAAAAATAAACAAGCAAATGTATCATTGTCTAGATGATTCTTAAATGATTAGGGGAATAATGGAATAGGTCCCTGTGTAACAGGAACTGAAGTTTAGTGAAAGTCTTGGTGGTCAAGATTTTTCTGGATTGTAATAACAAGCCACATGGGTCTGTTTGCTGCCTTTGCCCCAACTAGTTCAACTAGGGGAACTAAGTTTCACATAAAAATCTTAGCGTCCTGAGGAGCTATAAAAATTTATAATGGTTAATTGTTCTCTGTTGAGCTTAAGACAATGTGCCTTGGCTTCTTCAGTATACCATTTCACAGCTCAAGTATTAAATAATCTATTTACTCCTCTAGCTGTAAAAACAACTTATTCTACCTTTTTCCTATCCCACCAAACCAAGTTGAGTGTTCATTAAACCAAAATTCATTGAACCAATATATATATATATATATTACAGGGCCTGTGAGCACAAAGGAAAAATAGGTACTTGCTCTGTAAGAAGTTACTCATCTTGATCAGAAGGCAAGATGCTAATGGTGTCCCGATAGACATGGTTTATTATGAAAATGATACAAGTCATGCCTTGGACCAAAGCATTCTTAGGGTCATAGTGTTTCTTCTCCTGAGCATCTTTATGTAATAAGTTCAAGAATAATAAAAACAAAAAGCCAGTGAGGTTCTTCAGGTCTCAGAATATCATCATTTTAGTGATTCTGGTCCAGAAATAGTCTTAACCTGCTTCATTTATGTTGCTTCTTCTAGGCAGACAAAAAATTAAAAACACTCAGTCCTAAGACTGACTTGTTAGAAATAAGGACCTCTTGTTAGCTCAGTTGCTTGATCTATTTTAGAAAATGAAATATTAGCAAAATAGAAATCAGACACATATATGCGGTACCTACTAATTAGTATGTGAGTTTAGGTAGCTCCTTTATTCAAAAAAGGATATACCAAATATAAATATTCATTATTTTCTCATAAGCTTCATTTTTCTTATACACCATTTGAGATTCTTTAAACTGAAACTTCATTTCATTAAATATCTAATAATAACCTGGTTTCTGGTTTTGGTTTTGCCTTTAGCTGACTAGATGAGCCCAGGACAGTCATTTGATCTCTTTTCCAATGTTTAAACATTTGTAAAATAAAAGAATTCCAAAAACATTTACATTTCTAATGTTGGGTGCAAGCTCCCATTTCATATCAACTTAATCCGACAGTTTGGTTTGAGGGGGAATTGGGTCTAATTTTAACTGGATATCTGGAGTGTCACTGAGAGACCCCGAGAGGCAGCATGTTGTAAGGAAAAGTTAGTTCCTCTCTAGCACTAAGTAAATCCCAAAGATACTGTCATAGCCATTGCCTTCGTAATGCCCACAGTGCTGTCTTCGATCTTTGAGCATGGCTTTTTCAGTTTATAAAAAAGAACCTAATCTAAGACCAATCTTTCCTGGATAGATCTGAAACTCTCTCAGGCAACTGACATTTGGGCCCACTAAAGTCCAGGCTTTCCTGCTGCAGAGAGCTAATTTTGTTTTATATACATCAAGGCGCTCTGGCTTAAACAACAAATGTCCCGGTTTGCCAAGCAGGGCCCTAGCCACTGATGCTCCTTTTACAGCAGCACTAGCAGACGCTTTTTCTGAAGAAGAGCTCAGCCTTGGAAGTTGATATAGCCAACTGGCTCTCCCAAATATCCCAGACTCCCACTCCTGTAAAATTTTTATTTAACCAAAAGAATTTTCTCTACTATGGACACTTAAATAAGACTTAATTTGAAATCAATCTGATATTGCATAACCAACTGCTTTGATTAATCATAGCTATTATTGGAGACTTAGAGTTTCTTATAGTGTTAGAATAAAGCACATTTAAAAAGGATAATAAAAATAAAGCTTCCACATGACTAGGATTTAAATGAAGAGCACTTGAGTTTTAGTTGCAGGAAATATCTCAACTTAACTTATGACAATTGAACAGAAGCAATGACTCCCATTTGGGGGAAATTCAAGAGTTAACTCTTTAAAGTTTGCATACTCAGGTTACTGAATTCCTAAAACATGACCCCATTTCCTTTTGCTTTGTTGTACCTTGGCAACACTGTCCACCACCCCCTCATTTTTTTTTTTTTTTGCTTTACACTAAAAATAATATCTTTATCTCTATATTAGAAATAGTGAGATACCCATCTTTCTTGGCTTGGCTATTTCATCTTTCTAGAGAAAGCAACCACCCAATTATACACAGCCATAAATTAACTTGACAAGAGGCATACTGGAATCACAACCCTCGTCCAAGCTGTTTAAATTGTTCCTACGTGCAGAGTCCTTCTGTGGGAAGGAGAATTACATGCCCCAGTGGAAGCTGTTTTATTTTTGTTTTCAGACTTAAACAATACACTCGGTGCAGCCGGTTCAGCCGTTACCTACCTTCCTCTCTCGGTGGACTTATTATGCAAAAGACATCTCCTGTGCTCCTTCATAGAAACCTATCTCCAAGAAGGAGGCTGAGTTCACCCGTGGCCCATTTATTGTCTACTGCAGAAAGACTTGGGTCCTCAGGCATTAGAGCTGACACACTTCACAGGCTTGTCATTTGGAAATGTCCCCCACTTCTTTTCCCTAGTCTCTGTGCTGCCCTTTCACTGGGAGTATTATTCTGATCTCTGTTGTGATATCCACAGAGGTCATTCAGGGAATGTAACCTGTAAATTGAGAACTTTATACATTTGGGGGAAAATTGAAAACATGATCACCTTTGCGTATGCTGCTAGCTGTATTAAGCTTGTTGCGTACTTGCTCTCCTAATTAAAAGAAAGTGCAACACAGACATACGTACACTTACTTTACAGTAAGAATTTGCATTCACAATGTTATATACATGATGATGTAGATTTTTAAATAAGCCAAAATGAATGTTCATGCTCATCTTATGTTCAGAAATGCCAATTCTATTACCCACCTTCAACTTTCCTCACTCCAGTATCTTCCTTGATGTTACTTCCAGCAGCTACTAAAATGGGCTCTCAGCAGATTCCTGACCTAACCCTCCCTGCTCTTTTTAAAATTCTCTCTCTCTCTCTTTTTTTTTGAAGCTGAAGTCCCCCTCTGTCGCCCAGGCTGGAGCGCAGTGGCAAGCTCAGGGTCACCCCAGCGTTGACCTGCTGGGCTCCGGCAAGTTTTCTGCCTCAGCCTTCCTAGTAGCCGAAACCACAAGCGCATGCTACCATGCCCGGCTAATTTTTGATTTATTTTAGAGACGAGGTCTCTCCAAATTGCCCGGGCTGGTCTCAAATCCGCGTGCTCAGGCAATCCATTTGCCTCGGCCTCCCAAAATGCTGGGATTACAGGCTGAGCCACCCAGCCCAGTCTAAAATCCTCTCTCTTATCATGATGTTTCTCCCCGAGTGAGAACAATATAATTGAATAGGAGAGGTGAAAGACAAGCCATTGTGTGAGGCCTGGAAGGATTTGTTTCTGTTTCTCCCATTTTCCACCCTGACTCTATAATTATAAATAGTAGTACAGTCCTTCTGCCCTTTAGATGGGTGTTACAGCAGATGAAGGGACAACTTTCCTTTTCAGCTCTCATGAGGCTGTGTTAGTGGTGAGAATTGCCCACAGAACTTGTTTTCTCTGCTATGAGAGCCTACTAGCCATGTCCAATGTGTCTTTCCCTGTTATTTCTCTT
The DNA here is from genome assembly GCF_000164805.1 of Carlito syrichta. Taxonomy (NCBI): domain Eukaryota; kingdom Metazoa; phylum Chordata; class Mammalia; order Primates; family Tarsiidae; genus Carlito; species Carlito syrichta. Next base: position 105,918 of record NW_007233300.1, on the reverse strand, counting down.
TTTTCCCCTGCTCAATTACAAATACTTCGTGCTAGCCTGGCACACCAACATTGCCTCTTAGTTTTTATTTTTCTCATTACTACCTAATTCTCAATTCTACAACTTTTGAGGGATTTCTTACACTCTCCTGTCATCATATTGCAAATAAAATGTCGGGTTCATTAACAAAGCTCCATACAAACATGGTCTGTAGCAAACATACGATGCTACACAGCATGATTATGAAATAGCTTAGAAATGACTCCTAAAGATACCAGTTTAAAATCCTATATCTACACAAATTTGTTTTACCTGGAGAAATTTTTAATAATTTCTCTGGAAAAACTTGGTTCTTGCCTTTCTGTTTTGATACTGAAAAAAAAAAAAAAACAAACTCTTAGCTTTCTTTCCTTTCTAAATTAAGGTCTTCTGTTGTGTCAAAGGATCTCAAATTATCTTCTATGACTCATCTCTCTTTCTAGTGTCTGTTCTTTTTTTCCTTTTTAAATATTTGCATGTGGAGAAAAAAGTATGTTTCTTGGTATGTTGTAGCTTCCTGGATTACTAAAGTATATCGGCATTAAACTCCTGGTTATTCTTCTACTGTGTCCAAAAACAAACAGATGTGCACCTGTCCAAATTCAAACTACAGCTACCATTCAATTAGTATTTCTTTGGAGAAGGAGATTATGCTTAAAACGAATGAAACAATGAAAAAGCCTCCAGATAGCTTTTTGGGGGTAGCTCTTCTTGCCTTTTCAGATACAGGTGGCCCAGGGCAGGGCCTCTGCATATAGCTCCAGCTCAGATGAATGCGGGATCAGTCCTTTGAAGACTCTTCCTCATCTCTGATGTGCTAGGTCTGCTGCTACTCCAGCCACCTGAGACCTCCTGGTTTCCTCACTCCTGCTTCCCTATCAAAACAGAAACATGACTAATACCATTCATTTACCCTTGACTAATTGATTCAGTTAATTAAATTTTATCTGAAACTTACTCTCACTCAATTTTTCATCTCCAGACATATGCACTTTCTCTTTTTGGCCTCTCTTCTCTAATTTTGGACCACAGGCTGCCCTCACCCATACCTTGTCAAAGGAATTTCAAACACCATCAAACAGATTTTTTTTCCTTTACTCGGGGACAGTGTAAAGGGGTCCCTGAAATCACTCAGCAGCTAGCTCTGCAGAAGAATCTTATTTTGTCTTTGTAGGGTTTTCTGACTGATGATAAATGAGTTAGAGAAGCTGATTCTTGGTCTTCAGAAACCCGGAGGGACGGTGGTGGTAGGAATGGAGGGTTTGGGGGGAAATGACTCAATGGGAATAGTTTGACTGGGACAGCTGAGAAAACAAACTCTGAACACCTGGAGGAAGTGTCTGTCCTTGATCCTTCACTAAATATTTATTAACATAAATCAGTAGTTGTGCAAGTCACAGACCAGCCTTTTTACTTCTCTCAGCAGATTCAAGCCCTAACCCTCCCTGGCCCTAACCCTCCCTGATCTTTCTTAAATCCTATCCCTTACCATCTTGGTCTTTCTACCTGAGTGAAAACAATATATGTTAACTGCAGATCTAAAATACATTTGTATCCATTCTCTATAATTTGTACCTGTGGTAAAAATGCCTCCAACAAGGATAAGTTTTATTATAACATTGACTAATCATAACAATAGCATTTAAGGTAATAATTATTATTTTAGTTACTCTACTGAAACCTTATTATAAGCCAGGTATTCTGCTAAGTAGTTAATATGTACTATTCCCATCTCACAGTAATTGTATGAATTCAATATTACACATAAAATAGGTTAGCTCAGGATTGGGCATGCAGTAAAGCTAAAAAAACAATAGTTCGTAATTTGTCATTTTAATAATCATCATAAAGTTAAAAATTGCAATTAGTATTGTTTACCCAATTGGCCTTTGCATCACCCCTATGCAGAAGAAATTATTACTACTCCATTCTAGAGATGAGGGTGTAGTGACATCAATCATGAAGGGAGCTAAAAATTGAACTTACACACTCTGACCTCACAGGCTATGTTTTCACAAATATAATAGTTAACATTATACATATATAATTATCTGATACCCTTGTTTTTACATAATATTTAACTATATTCCATGTATATGTTCTTTTGTTTCTATCCCTACAAGTAAAGATTTTGAAAAGGATGCGGTGCTATTGAGACATCTACTAAAAATTGTTTTTAAATGTTCTGTTACAATTGTACTCAGTTCAAGTCAGAGGCCACTGTATACCAGCATTGCTAGGCATTTTCCTACTGAACACAGCACAGTCTAAAGCTTATTGTCATTTGTGCCTCTTTCTCGTTGCCCAGTTAGATCCTTAACCTTCTTTTCTTTCTCCAAGAAAGAAAAACCATAAAAGCAATAAAGGCAAATTCTCTCCAGAAGGCAATCAGGGCAGAAAAAGAACTTCAAGCCCAAGGGTGTTTTCATGGCAAAAAGAGTTGACATGTAGGGAGCAGGTTATAAAAGACCAAATAAGCTGGCCCAGAAAAGAGAGGAGACCACAGGATACAAGTGGAGGTGGGTGAGAGAGGTCATTTAGGGCAGAGGACAGAGAGGCTCATGGGAGTTTGTAGGGGGCAAGTGAATTGTTAAGGGCTATCTTAGTTCTTGTAGTACTTTAAACATTTGAAAAAGTCATGAGAAAAGAAAACAATTCTGTTTGGATCATATGCCTTTAAATGTGACAAGTCTCAAACAAAAATGAGTTCATAATAAGTACGTATATGGGGGAGTTTTGGGAGGTGTTATAGATTTATAAGCATTATATACATAAAAACACGAAACAATATATTCAGCAATGTAGATGAAAAATCATTTAGGAACATTCTAAATCAAGTGTCTTGTTTTACAAAACTATAGGTAGATCATTTTGCTGCTTATAATGTCAGAGAGGGGAGGGGTTAAGTTATGGTGGGTGTTTATACTCAAAAAGATATTGGTGTAGGCTTAAAGCGTTAATGTATATGAAGTACCTAGCATAGTGTTTGACATATAATATGCGCTAAATAGGTTTTAACTTGTATTGCTAATTGTTATGTAAATACATAATAGGCATGCAGTATATATTTGAGAACTCAGTTAAAAAACTTTAAGCTATTAGAAAATTATATTTATTAATGATATTTAACTAATACTTCATTTCCCACCAATTGCTCAAGGCCCTCTAAACTTGTCTTTCACATACTCAGCTCTTGCAGTACAGGATCAAAGCATTTACTTACATGTATTTACTCTTTTAGAGTTTACAGAACTCTTTACAAAAATTTTATTTTATTTTTTAAGTAGCGTTCCTAAATTTTCACCCTGGGAATTTTTTTGAACTTGAGACTGGTTCTGTGGAAAGAGAATACAGCGTAAGTTCAGAGATGTTTAACTTCCCTCATTGATCACATCAGGAAACACCTGTGAATAGTTGCTATCTGAGAGAACTGTGGGAGGCATGCAGTTCTTTCCAGCCCCCTGACTTTCTCTAGGTTTGAGGGAGAAATGGGTAGGAGCACTGAGTCCTGCTTAGGGCTCCCCTTGTTGGAGAATGAAATTAGGAACAAACCTGAGCCCCACAGTAGTCAACATGCTCTACATGGAATGGTTTCCCTAAGGAACTGCCAGGATCAGAATTCTAACTAACAGGTTTCACGTAGACTAGTTTCACGATTTGAAGTGAATATATGTATTTTGGCTAACCTTGTTATTTTTTCTACGATATGATGGGAGGAGGTCTTCAGTAATCCTTTTGTTTGCTCCTGGGGTTCTACAGGGAAACCTGCCTTTCTTGCACTTTACTTGCACCTGCCACTACTCTTGGGAATCTACCTGTGATGGTGTGTGGAACTTATCCTTTCACGGATCTTACTTAGGTCCAATGTGTCTATTTCAGTGACATGTAATGGAAAGGAAATGCCAAAGTATAGTTTGCACTTCGCAACTGAGACATCCAAAAGCTTAAACAAGAGATGTTAATAATCCCTCAAAAGGTGATGTTACCTGTAGTAGGAAGTACCTGGCATATATTCACATTTATTTGAAATATTTTTAGTTAGATAATGGTTCACATCGTATAATTATTTTGGCCGTGGTTAAAATGATCGATAAGCTTATTAGCCTTTTGATAAATCAATATGTACCTATTGTGGGCAGTTAAATTCAGATATATCTGATTCTTTTTGAGAGAATAAATTCACAATAAATTAAATCTAACATAATAAGAAAAAGGTCTGAATTAAAAATATATTAAATCAACAATATCTCCACCAAGTTAATTTAAATTTCAAGTAGTAAAGCTCCTTCAAAGCAGCTTAAGGAAAAGAGTCCTGGGACAGGTATATGGGGCTACATCTAAGAGTCACAAGGACTGGAAGCCATCAGGATATCAAATATTATTCTCTTTTACTCTTTTTCTCTACACTTAAAAAATATGATTCCATCTCTTCTCTCTCCTGGCTTTCTTTCTTCTACTGACTTAGCTTATATAAATACTTAGTAACTTTCTAGTTTATGTTTCTCATTTTATGAGAAGAACCCAGAGGAATTCTATCTTATCCTCACTTGGACATTTTAAAGAAAGACAACTGTTATTCAAGCATGGCCAAGTGTCCACCCTGATCCAACCAACTATGGAGGCCCCTACCAGTGCACAGCTCCAGGAACACTGTTCTTAATGGAGTGTCTGTAAACGCAGACTATGTAAATGTATTTTAAACAAACAACACCCTTTAGAGCATGACACAGACTGCAATAGAAATATCCCTTGGGGTTGTACAAAGTAAAAGTCCTGTGCTGTGACTGAGGGCACAAGGTCATATGAAAGAAACATAGAAACAGGGAACTTATTTCTGCCACAGAAAAAAGGATAGCAAAAGACTGCAACAATAGAAAAAAACAAACAAACAAACAACAATAACCAAAAACAAAGAGCCCAAAAATTCTGTTCTAACTTTAGAAAGCATGTGTAGACATAAGTAGGTTTGAACAATTTTAAAAGCAAATCTAGCTCATATCTTGATAACCAATTTGAACATTTTTCGTCTATAAGAAATAAATCATAAATCATAGCCCATTAGAGGTGGACAGAGACTTAAAAATATTCTAGTCTATTTTCCTTACTTGACAAAAGAGGGAAGTAAGGCTTAATTAGATAGAAGACAGGCTCATGTTCACACAGCTTATATTATTTGCAAAGTCAGAATTAAGAACTGGTTTTCCTGATTCCTGGAGTATGAGAGTGTATTGTTGCCTTTGAGATACTGGCCCTGAAATTTGGTATAACATGCTTGGCTTGCTTTTTGGAGATGATACAGAACTGGCTATAGACAAAAAATTGCTCTTCAATTGGAGTATTCTGATCTAAACCTGTTGCCTTTTAGAATGGTCTGCCTTTCAGTTTTCTGGCAATCTCTGTAAGAAACACACTTTTGTTTACATTACCTGCATTTAATATCACCATGTGTATTGGCTTAAGTAGTGACCCTCCTTCTCACCAATTCATGTATATTGAGAAACTATGTAAATATGATCCTGTTTGGAAATAGAGCCTTTACAGATGTAATAATCAAAGTTAAGATGAGGTCATGCCAGATAACAAGGGTCCTAAATCCAATATAATTGATGTTTTAAAAGAAGGGGGAAATTTGGTCAAAGACACAGATACACAGGGAGAACACCATGTGACAATGGAGTCAGAGATTGAAGGGTGTGTCTAAAAGCCAAGGAACAAATGGCAAAGATTGAGGACAACCACCAGAAGCTAAGAGAAAGGCATGGAACAGATTCTTTCTCAGAGACTCTAGAAAGAACCAACCCTGCTGACACCTTGATTTCAGATGTCTGAATTTTATTCTAATCCTGGAAGAATACATTTCTGTTGTGTTAAGCTACCTTGTTTATGATGATTTGTTACAGCAGCCATAGGAAACTAAGAAACCATGTATATGTATAACTACCCGGTAGTCTGGCATTTGGAATTTGTGCAAAATAAACAATATGATAATTTAACATTAAATGTAGATGTGTGCAAGGTAGGCCTCTGGGTTTTCTTAAGTGCCAGTCCAAGAAAACATGTACAGGTCTTTACCCGTTTTCAGCACTTTGTTTAGAATGACAGAAACATTGTGAAAAAACTTTGAGATGAGCCGGGCTCGGGGGCTCAGCCTGTGATCCCGCACCTTAGGGAGGCTGAGGTGAGTGGATTGCCTGAGCCTGTGGATTTGAGACCCTCCTGGGCAGGCGAGACCTCATCTCTACAATAAATCAAAAAATTAGCCGGGCATAGTAGCGCGTGCCTGTAATTCCGGCTACTCGGAAGGCTGAGGCGGAAGGATCGCCGGAGCCCAGCAGGTCGAGGCTGCAGTGGACGGAAGCGGCCACTGCACTCCAGTCTGGGCAACAGAGTGAGACTCCAACTCAAAAAGAAAAACAACTTTGAGATGGATCAAGAAGATTACTTTGTGTTTTCAATTGAAAATTAAGCATTGTTTAAGGCACCTTTCCAAATTATCTCTTTCTTTTATTTTACAACTCTGTAAGTTGTAAAAAATGATATTTATGCAAATGATTCTTGTCCATGGAAATGCAAATGAATTATATCCAGGGGCTGCAATTGTCTAGTTTTCCATAATCTATTTATAAATTCATTCAGCATTCCTGATGGCTGATATATGTGATTCTTTGACTCCTTTTTTTGAACTAGTTGCAACATTTTACTGGTTCCCTCATTCATTAATGAGTTCAATAAAATCTTTGATTTATGTTCATTTTATATTTGCATAAGAGTCATAACTTTACTCTCTGGAAAAATATATCCTTTAATAAGAATCTAGTCTGAATTCAACATCTAATTCTTAATTTTAATAACCTTCCTCAGAACTTGAGAGAAAGAATCACATGCGCAAGATTTCTATTTCTTTTTACCCTCTGTTGAAGTTCTTTCTAAATTTCCAAAAGCATTTCTACAGGATTCCTACTTCCTGGCTACTTTAACAATTATTAACCCTTATGGGTGACAAAAAGAATAGAAAAAAATGTCAAGGGAGGTACTCCAGAATATTAGTAAGAGCAGTGTCTTTGGTCTCTTGAGCACTATCAACCCAGAGAGCAAATTTCAAAGTTGTTTTTTGCTTCCTGTGAATACCTTGCCTAAAAACCAGTTTCTGGATCTATTGTAACCCCCAAGATAAGCTGACAACGGGAACTTAAATCTAATTTTCAAGGATTCTCCAGTGATGTGAAACCGTTTTGAAAGGATAATTGATATTGCCCTTTAAATTCTTAAAAGTTAGGATGAGGATCACACAAGCATGAAAAGTGATGCAGTGATCAAGTTGTGTCTGTGTGACAATCTCATGTACAACTGGGACGAGAGAAACGCGAGTATTCAGAGGACTTGGGGGAGAAAGGCAGCTTACCAGATGTGTCCTGGGCAGAATGGAGTGTATTTTGCAGAACATAAGGAGAAGTAATGACCCATAAAAACTCCTGGTTACTGTTCTAACTCAAGAGGGGACTGGAAAAGAGACATAGCACATTTTCTTACAGCCTGGGCTACCCCAGAGTTTTGTGGTTTTTTATAGACTCTTCCCATGCTGAGCTGCAGTATCAAGAGTCTGGCTTGGAAATTGACTCAATTATTAGGCCCTGGATATGTTTGGTGCTTACGTTTTTTTTAATCTCCGGATGTAATTTGTCTTCTTTTGATATAGCAGACCTCGAGCATAATGACTTACGATAGCTAATATCCCACCCTTGGACAGTCATTTTTCTAACATGGTTGTGTCTATTTTTACTTCTTATGTCTTTGGGTCCCTGCTGACTTTGTTACTCAGTTCAAAGTGCACTGTCTCTTCACTGACATGAGGGCCTGGAATATTTGCAGCTCCTCTGGAGACTCCTGCCTGCTAACATATCCTCAGCTAGCACCATCTTTGTCTTTCACGGCTCCTCAGGTGGCTGAGATTTTCACAGCTTGTTAGGTGGCTCTGGCTTTCACAGTCTGTGGCCCTGAACGACTGCTAGGGGAACAGCATTCTCACTCCCTCCCAAAGCCAAGCTTCACAGTGGAAATGTGTGAGCTGTGCCAGTAGCCTCCCAGAAATCCTGTGGTCGTGGCAGATGCAAGCTAACTCAGCATGGTGATGAGATTTCTTCCAGATTGGGAATTGATGCCCCAAACAGAAAGTGAATTGTACTGACTTTATTCTCAAGTAAATTGTGACAAGTGGAAATCAGAGCAATACCACGTTTTAAATTGTTGCAAAATAAATAGCAAACAGAATTTTATGCGGAATACTGGTCCCTGTATATCTTTTTTCTTTTAATAGTTGCTAAGATGGTAAAATGTATTTAATAAAGACTTCCTCTGATATAGCACTATTTTCAGGAACCAGGGAAAATAGCGTTTTATCAGGAAGAAGGCAATAAGCAGGAATTGAAATGTTTTCATTTGGATCCTAAGTGGTGCCTGAGGTAAAATTGCACAATGTTAAAGCAACAATAATTGGTTCCTCCTGGCTTTCCCCATTGAAGGAAATTGAAATTCAATTGACTTTCAATGGAATAGTCATGGCGTTCCAATTGTCATTGCTCTGACTTTGTGCCTGTCTATCCCAAGAATGGTATAGGAGCCAAAGAAGAAAAAGTTCCAAAACAGCTGGGACAATAGTACAATTATTTTAGGACAGATTGGAGGGAAATGGGATATTCTAAATATTTGAATAAATTTCAGTGTGCCTCAGAGTCCATTATTGGGATGTTGCTAATGGCAATATCAATCTGGAATTGTTTGGAAGTGGAATGCAATTTTGGCATGTAGTTATTATTGATGGTAAGGCTAAGTTTAATAAAAAGAGATTAAATTGTGGCAGTCTAGGTTTAGGTGAAAAACAGGACACCTACACTGGGTCTATTTGCCTTATGGATTTAGACAATTTCAGGTGATGTTTCTAGGATTCAAGGTGCCACATATAACAACTACAATAAGTAGTAGTAATTTTTAGATACCATACCAGATGTTTTGCAAGTTATCTCATGTATCCTTTACAAAGTCTGGTGGGGCTAGTACTGACCTGATGAGGCATTGCAGGCTTAAAAGATCAAGTGGTTTTCCCAAGGCCGTACAGCTGGAGAATGATCAAGTCAGGATTTAGTCCAAGGTAGACTAACCTTTAACATCTAAACCCTGACCCTAAAAAAGGTTATTTACTAGGAGAAACAAATATATTTAAACTACAGGTAATTAGAAATAAGAACAGAGATAAAGCACTATTATTGTTAAAGTGATGGTGGAATGAGCTAGTTGGAGAAATACACTGAAAAAGAATCATTAATCATTCGATCAAAATTAAAATCAAAAGGAGATACCATCTCACCAATGAGAACGTCTTTTATTAAATAGTCAAAATCAACAGATGTTGGCAAGGTTGTGGAGAAAAGGGAACATTCCTACACTGTAGCTGGGAATACAAGCTTATTCACCCTCTGTGGAAGGCAGTTGGAGATTTCTCAAAGAACTAAAATTAGATTTGTCATTTGACCCAGCAATCTCACTACTGCATATATACCCAAAGGAGCACAAATCACTCTATCAAAAAGACATCTGCACTCACTTGTTTATCACAGTACTATCTACAATAGCAAAAACACGGAATCAACCTAAGAGTGGAATGGATAAAGAAAATGTGGTACATACACACCATGGAATACTACATGGTCATAAAAAAAGAACAAAATCTTATCCTTTGCAGTAACATGGGTGCAGCTAGAGACCATTATCTTAAGCAAATTATCACAGAAACAGAAAACCTAATATCATGGTGTCCCTAATAAGTGGAAATTAAACACTGAATACACACTGGCACAAGAATAGGAACAACATATACTAGGTACTCCTAACATGGGCGGGGAGCAAGTTGGGTAGGGTTGAAAAACTACGCACTGGTGCCATATTCACCACCTTGGTAATGGGCTCAATAGAATCCCAAATCTCATCATCGCATAATATACCCAAGTAACAAACATGCACATGTACCCCTTGAATCTAAAATAATAATAATAATAATAATAAGTCTATATAAGCTACTAAATAAATTTTTCTCTGCAAAAAAATTATTTAATAAAAATTCTACTAAAATTCCTCAGTTGTGTTTACTAGATTTAGCATGAACTAAGGAGACACGTTTTAAAACATTTTATTTTGGCACATTTCAAACAAATGCAAAAGTGAAGAGAATAGAACTATGAACCCCTATAGACCCTTAAGCAATGGCCCACTCATAGAAAATCATGTTTCTTAATATTCCCTACTGCTTCCTCACTACTGCATTATCAAGAATCCAGAGGACCTATTATTTCACCCATAAGTATGTCAATAAGTCATATTCTAACAGACAAGGACTCTTTATTTTAGAAATCAACACAATACTATTTTAAATAAGCTATATTTAAATATATTCAAGTATTCAGCCACTACTCAATTTCCAAAAATACCTAAGAAATTTAATAAATAAGGCTTATTGAATTATAGCTTATATTAAATAAAAATAACCTATTTTAAGTGTACAATTAAATAATTTTTAGCATCTATATATATATATATATACATACATTGTTGTAATTACTAGCAAAATCAGATATAGAACAACAGTTTCTTCTTGATCTTTCTCAATTTTTTCCTCTTCTCAATGCCCACTCCAAGAAACCACCAATTTTCTTTCTATCATTATAAATTATTATTTTCTATTTGATTGCTTTTGCTTAATATTCTCTTGTGTTTACTTAACTTGACTTAATTTTCTCTTTTTTTAGCTTAAGTAAAATTTTGATAATTAATTTGGATTTATTTTCTAAAGTAAGATTTTTAATCTGTATATTTTTCTTTAAACTCTATTTTAGTTGTATCCTATACTTTTTTTTTTTTTTTTTTAATTGAAGTCTCACGCCGTTGCCCAGGCTGAAGTGCAGTGGTATGTTCACAGCCACTGCAGCCTCGACCTGTTGGGCTCAAGCAATCCTTCTGCCTCCTGGCTAATTTTTTGATTTATTGGAGAGATGAGGTCTTGCCAGGTTGCGCAGGCTGTTCTCGAGCCTGTGGGCTCAGGCAATCTCACCTTGGCCTCCCAAAGTGCTGGGATTACAGAATGAGCCATTGGGCCCGGCCTGCATACATTTTGATACATTGCTCTTTTATGTTCATTTCATTTCAAATATTTTCTAATATCTCTTTGATTTTTTTCTTTAGCCCATAAGTTATTTAGAAATGTATTGTTTAATTTCTAAATATTCGGTAACCTTCCAGAAATCTTTCTGAAACTGATTTCTGATGTAATTCTATTTTAGCCAGAGAACATACACTTAGTGATTTAAATAGTTTTAACTTAATGGTGACTTACTTTGTTGTTTAGCATTGAGTCTGTCTTGGTGAGTGCCTCATGAGCACCTGGAAAGAATACTTATGTGGTTGTTGCTGAGTAGTGTGCTCTAATGAATATAAACTAGGTTAAATTGATTGCAGTGTTACTCAAGTCTCTGATATCTTTACAGATTCTTTCTACTTATTTTTATCAACTAATGACAGAGTAAAGGAAAATATCTGATTATGGTCATATATGTGCTTGTGTGTGTGTGTGTGTGTGTGTGTGTGTGTGTGTGTGTGTGTGTGTGTGTGTTTATACAAACAGAGGTTTGCTTGTGCCAAACTTATAATCATTCAATTCTCTGAGGAACACTAGTCTTTTTTAGCACAAAATTAACGAAATTAAGAGTCTTTAGTCTGGGTGGTAGGGTTCTCATTACTACAAAGTAGGTCATGGTCTGTAAGCTTGCTTTTATTTATTTATTTATTTATTTATTTATTTATTTATTGAGTTGGAGTCTCAGTCTGTCGCCCAGACTGGAGGGCAGTGGCCGCTTTCGACCACCGCAGCCTCG
>NW_007233300.1:59387-93858 GCF_000164805.1 Carlito syrichta | reverse complement strand
CTCAGCCTCCCAAAGGCGCGGGATTACAGGCTGAGCCACCGAGCCCGGCTGTGAGCTTTTTTAAATAGTAAGATGTATGATTTTTCTACTCATTCATAATCAATCAACACAAATTTAGCAGGTTAAAAAATGTACTTCATTTATACCATTTCCATTATTTTCAATTTTTTTGTATGAATACCATTGTCAATCTTATATTTTATTTTCTTTCTGTTTAAATAAAGCCCATTCAGCTGGGCTCGGTGACTCAGCCTGTAATCCTGTGCTTTGGGAGGCCTAGGTGAGCGGATTGCCTGAGCCCACGGGTTCGAGACCCGCCAGGGCAACTTGACAACTCCTCTCTACAATAAAAATCAAAAAATTTAGCCGGGTGTGGTAGCGCGCACCTGTAGTTCCAGCTACTTGGAAGGCTGAGGCGGAAGGATCGCCAGAGCCCAGCAGGTCGAGGCTGCGGTGCCCGGGAGCGGCTACCGCACTCCAGTCTGAGCGACAGAGTGAGGCCCCAACTCAAAAAATAAAAAAATTTAAAAAAGAAATAAAATAAATAAAAAATAAAGCCCATTAAAATTTATTGTAATGTAGGTTTTCTGATAATGAATTATCTAAGCTTCTGTTTGCCATCAAAATTCTCATTTTGTCTCCATGAGTGGTATACATATTGAATATAGAATTCTATGTTGCTTTGCTTCTTTTAGCACAAAAAAATGCCATTCCGTTGTCTTTTAGCTCACAAAACTTCAGAAAAGAAGTCTTCATTTATCTTACCTTTGCTCCACCGTGTGTAATGTTTCATATTTTTCTAGCTATTTTTAAGAGTTTCTCATTTTCACTAGTTTTCAGTAATTTGATTGTTAGCCTTATACATCTCTATATGGTTTTATGTTTATCCTTTTCAATTTCTGATGAGTTTCTCACATCTGTGAGTTTATTATTTTTATTAAATTTTTGAAAAATCTTGGTTTTCATTTCTTAAAAACTTGCTTTTGTCTATTTTTGTGATTCCAACTACATGTATGTTAGACCATTTGATATCGGTCAACATGTAACCAAGATTATATTAATTTTTTTCAGTCTTTCATTTTCTTCTGCTTCATGTGGAGGGATTATATTATATGTCTTAGAGCTCATAAATAGTTTATCCTCAATGTCTAATCTGCTATTAAATGTGTATATTGGATTTTTGTTTTAGATATAGTATTTTTTATCTGTGCTAATTCTACTTGATTATTTTTGTATCTTCTATTCATCTTTTCATCACATTCAAATTTTATTTTATGCAGACCTAAGACTAAGGTGTGAATCTTCTCACAACTCTACTGAATGCCTGGCTGTGCTAAACATATAATGTCACTTTTCTATGGAACACTAGTTTATTGTTGGGAAAAGTTAAAAGTCAGGATGTTAGAGTTCTCATTATTATTGGGTGGGTCATTATTTGTAAGCTTTTTCAAATACTGAGATGTATTAATTTTCTATTTTTACATAATAAATTTTCAAAAATTTAGCAGCTTAAAATAATACATATTTATTAACTTATAGCTTTTGTGGGTCAGGAATCTTACCAATGGCTCAATGAGTTCTCTGCTCAGGGTCTCATAAGACTGCAATGAAGGTGTCAGTGAGGTTAAATTGCTATCTTGAGGTTCAACTAGGGAAGAATATTCTTCTAAGCTTATTCATATTGTTGGTGGAATTTGTTTTCTGAAGCTAAAAGTGACTAAAGTCCTGAGCTTTTTGCTGACTGTTTGCTGGAAAATGTTTTCATGCTCTGGAGGGCATAGCAATTCTTTACTCCATAAACTTCTTTGTTATGGTCACCAGGTTCACTCCATCAAGTCACCAAAATGTATCTACCTGTCTGTTAAGATGAAGCCTGATACAACATAATATGATCATAATTATGGAAGTGGCCACACCTTATTTGCCTTATAAAATAATATAATCAAGGCAGTAACATTCAACCACCTTTGTGGTCTTCCACTGGTGATAAGGAAGTCACAGATTTCACTCCGACTAAAAAGTATGAGATTATAGAAAAACAAAAACAAAAAACAGAGGTAGAAACTTATTGGGGGTGTGTATATGAGATCTATTTTTTTAAAGCAAAATAGATCACAAGATCATACTAATCCTTCTTTTTCAAATTCAGTAATATAAGATTTTTACTTTATCTCACATATCTTTTTACCTTCTTTCTCCAATGTTCCAAACCCCAGTTCTCAACAACAAGCTTTTTAGTTGTCTTCATATCAAAATACAGACATGACAGCCTGAGAGGTTATTTTCAGACATGACAGCAATATGATGTCTGAAAATTATTTAATTTTTTTCAGCATTGTTTAAATCTAGAATATACCCCTGGTTATATTGTCAAATCACTATATTTTAAATCTCCTTGGAATAGTTCTCATAAGTGAGTATATAACTGAGATTTTTGTTTCATTTTATTTTAACTTTTGGGTATACTTTAACATTTTCATTTTATTTTATAAATATATAAAATCTGTATGACATCAATGCCAAATCTAGGAAATATGGTACATTGAAATAATAAGTCTAGATCCTATTAGTTGCCCATCCATTATTAGCAGTTACTCCCTTTTATTTCTAGTCTTCCAGTCCTAGTTAGCAAATACTATACTGTCTGTCTCTATGAATTTGTCTGTTCTGGTCTTTTCATATAAATTGAATCATAAAATATGTGGCCTTTTGTATATGGCTTTTTTGTCACAATATTTTAAAGGTGCATCCATTTTGTTAGCATAGTTAAGTACTTCGTATTTATGGCTGAATAACATTCCCTGTATGGGTATTATGCATTTTACTTTTCCATGTACCAACTGATGGCTATTTGGGTTGTTTTCAGTCTTTGTCGTTCAGTCATAAACAATGCTATGGACATCTGCACATACATTTTTGTATAGAATATATGCCTTCATTTATTTTGGATAAATACCTAGGAGAGAACTTTCTGGGTTATATGGCAACTTCAAGTTTAACTTTTAAGGACCCTCTAAACTGTTTTCCAATGTAGTTGCATCATTTTACACTCCTACCAGCAGTATATGTGCTCCAGTTTCTCCACATTTTTTTTCCAAACACCTGTTATTAACTCTGTTATTGATTATAATCATTCTAGTAGTTATGAAGTGGTATCTCGTATTTTTTATTTGCATTTCCTTGATGGCTAAAAATGTTGCACATTGTTTCATGTTCTTGTTAGCTATATGTATATCTTCTTTAGAGAAATGTCTGTTCAGATTCTTGGCCCACTCTTCAAGTCCTTTCCTTTACCATTCCATGTAGCCATTTTAAAAAATCTTATGTTTGTCTTTCATATTTTTAACATAAGCAATTACATATACATAAATATACACTGTCTTCTTCATAGATTAACAACAGCTTGTGATATATACTACACTCCACTTTGCTTTTTTCACTTGATACTTATCATGGTGATTCTTCCATAAATACATATGAGATATTCTTCATTCCTTTCTAAAGCAGTGCACTACTGTACTGTGGGGACATGCCATACTTTATTTAGCAAATTGTCCATTTTTTGAACATTTGGATTGTTTCCAATTTGTGTGTCATTTCACATAACAATACATAGAATAAGCTTACGTAGGCCGGGCACAGTGGTTCACACCTGTAATTCCAGCACTTTGGGAGGCTGAAGTAAGAGGATTGCTTGAGCCCAGGAGTTTGATGCCAGCCTGGGTAACATAGTGAGACTTAAATCTCCACAAATAATAAAAACAAAAAATTGACCAGGCATGGTGGGAACACATGCCTGAAGTCCCAGCTACTCAGGAGGCTGAGGAGGCTGAGGCAGAAGGATCACCTGAACCCAGCAGGTCGAGGCTACATTGAGCCATACTTAATGCACTCCAGCCTGGGTAACATAGAGACCTAGTCTCCACAACTAATAATAATAAAAAAATTAGCCAGGCATGCTGGTGACACATGCCTCCAGTCCTGGCTACTCTGGAGACTGAGGCAGAAGGATCACCTGAACCTAGGAGGTAGAGGCTGCATTGAGTCATACTCAAATCACTGCATCACAGCCTGGGTGACAGAGTGAGACCCTGACTCAAGAAAATAAATAAATAAATAAGCTTGTGTATACATGTGCATATTTCTGCAATAGATTCCTGCAAACAGTATTTATGGATGAAATCATAAATAAACATATACTTTTCCTAGTTATTTCCAAATCTCTTTCCATAAGGATTGAACTATTTTTAATTCCTACCAGCAAGGTATGAGAATTCTTGTGTCTCATCTAAAATTATGTTGTCAAGCTTTGCATTTTTCTAATCTGACAGGAGAGAAATAGCATGTCAGTGTACTTTTAATTTGCGTTTTTTATGGTTAAGAGCCATATGCAATTAATTTTCTGTGAAAGGTCTGTTCATACTTCTATCCCATTTTTCTTTTAGTCTGAGTCATAGATTTGTTTTACAAAATAATAAACAAAATACATTACACACAAGGATTTTTTAAAAAAACTGTGCCTGTGTGTGAGCCCTGCCCTGTATGGGGTCTTCCATGTCCATTTGCTATTCTAAGGGGACAGCTTCATAAGAAAATTGCACTTTTTTTTTCACATTACAAATGCTGACATCTGTGCCTATAAAAAATATTTGACTGTCTCAGGATGTAATTATGGACTTTCATTGCTTCTCTGAGTCCTATATTATGTCCTTTTATATTTATATTTTCTTTATCCAAGCCTGTCTTCACGGGTCTTTTTTGGATGAAAGTTTCTGTAACATTGTATAGGACTAAATAGTATTACTTGAGAAGTCTGTTTTGCCAGAAAATTACAAAGTTACTCCTAACATGTGGAAATTCCTAAAAGAATAACCTAGAGTTTTGTCACTATCAATGTCATAAAATTATTTATTGCTTATTACTGCTCTTACTTGAAATGATCTAGGTAATATGTATTCAAAGGACAGAAGATGCTTACAATTTTTAGTAATGTCCAATGCAAGTTTTTCCTGAAACTTAATGAGATGAGAATGATATTTATTAACAATTTTTATTAATAACCATGAAAGTATTTAAAGGATAGTTGAGCTCAAGCTTGCTACTCTAGAATATGTTCTCTGAGAGAGCATTATTTGTTTTTTTTCCCCCCATAACGTCAACTAAATGGATGTTTCTGTATGTGAATACTGTGATCTTTTCCCTTAAAGGGCTAATCTCAGGAAGGGATTATATTAGTGAAAAAATGGTCAACTAAAAATCTAAAATCACAGTGCTTTAGTTTTGTGTTTATTTTCTGCTTCCATAAGGTCTGTCTAGTATATGGTCATTTGCCCTTCTCTTCTGTTATATACATTTAGAACACATGCCTCAAAGTCAGCTTAATAAGAGAAAATAAAGATCAAAGAGGCACACTGCCTCTTAAATCCTTTGGCCTAAAAGTGAAACATCACTTCAGCTTATATCCAATGGGTCAAAAGCAGTTACCCAGCCTCAATCTAATTGCAAGGGAGACTGGAAAACATAAAGGAGTACATGGATCTTTGGTGTGTGTGCTATGGTTTGAATGTTTGTCCCTTCCAAAACCCATGCTGAAGTTTAATCCCTAATGTGGCAACATTGAGAGGTAGGGCCTTTAAGAGATGATTGGATTACAAGGACTCTTCCCTCATACACGGAGTAGTGCATCAATAAATTAATGGTTAAAATGAGAGTGAGACTGGTGACTTTAGGAGAAGAAAGAGAGAGACCTAAGCTGACCTCCTCATCATGTGATGCTCTGTGCCACCTCACAGCCCTGCAGAAAATTTCTGCTACCAAGAAAGCCCTCAACAGATGTAGCCTCTTGACCCTGAAATTCTCAGCCTCCATAACTGTAAGAAATACAATGTTTTTCTTTATAAATTACCCAGTCTTTTGCATTCAGTTATAAGCAATAGAAAATGAACTAACATAGTGTCCATAGGGATGAATTAGAAGAAAAGCCTTTTTTTACTTAAAGATGAAATCTGAGAATTGTGTCATGGTGATTTGAAAAGAAATGAGTTTGCAAGACCTGGAGAAGAGAAGAATAAGGAAGTGACTGTAGAAAAAGAAAGAGCCACATCAACATGGCAGCAGGCCAGTTCACACAACAAATAAGAAATTCCCTACTGTGGGAACTGATTGATACATTCCCTTCTAGGAGTACCATGTCTGGCATTCATTTTGAAGGTGTGTTTTGCTTTGTGTTGTAATCCCTTTTAAAATATTGTAGCAAAAACATGGGATCTAACTTCTTAACAAATTTCTAAGTGTGCAATATAGTATATAGTAGATCTCTAGAACTTAATCATATTATACAACTGAAACTTTACACCTGTTGAATAGCAACTCTCTTTCCCTCCCCTTGACCCCAGCAAGAACTCTTTACTTCTATGTATTTGATTATTTTATAAACTCCATATGCATGATATCATACATTGGATTCCCATGTTTATTGTAATTACTTTTCAATATCAGCAAATCTGCCATGGAAATATTGCAGGGAATAGCCTTGTGATGCTGGTAGATCATTTAGAAGGAACATAGAGAGACTCTTCCAAGTATGGCATAAAATGGGGTAAAGAGAGAAACTTCTCAGATAATGAGAAAAGCTAGGAAAGATAGTTAAAGTCAAGCTGTCAGTGGAAGTCAGAGTGAGATGTTTCAGAAGCTCATATGCCAGTCCCTTCTCCACTCCCTAACCCTGGCAGAAGAGTCTTAAGTAGGACACTGGATCTCCCACTCCACAGCAAACATAATATGGTTCTAAGCATCTAAAGAAAATAGTGACCCTGTAAAGTTGAAGGACTGAAAAATGTTGTGATTAGACAAATTATACTCCATTTATTGACTTTTAATATTGAGTAGAAACTATCGCAGGAAACTTACAACTGTTTTCTTAAGTCTAACACAACAGATATTAGCCTCCCTCTTTTATTTCTGGGGCTCTGAGAGTTTAAATAATTTGCCTGAAGTATATTTAACTTGTGTGTAATTATATATATCACACACAAATATATAACTTGTTTTTTATTATGTTATAAATATAGTAATATATTTCACTATTTATTACATATAACATATGTTATAATTATAAAATATGTAATATAACTTATAATATATATTATATATATTAAGGGGCAGAGGCATGATTGAAATCAGGATAAATATCTTAGATCCTGTTCTCTTCTTATTTCAAGCTATCTGCTGATTTGCTAAGTTTAGCCATCAATGGAATAAAAAAATTACTAATACTTACCAGAACTTCATATTTCTAAATAACTGATATTGAAGACATGTGCTTATTTTGTCTAGGAAATGTAAAGAATACTATTATACATTGGGTGATGCCAACAAACTCATACTTTATTTATAAAAATTGTGCATTTATTCTTGCATGTTTAAACTTCAGTTACCTTCAAAATACTCTTCGTTTGATGAGATACACCTATCAGGATGCTTTTCCCACTGCCAAAAGCAGTTTTTGAACTTATCAATTTTGATGCCTTTTAGTGCTCCTGCCGTTTATAGTTTCACCTCTTCCACATCAACAAAATGTTTCCCTTTGAGAACTTTTTTCATTTGGGAAAACAAAAACAAAAACAAAATGTGCTCAGGGAGAAATCTGGTGAATAGAGAGTGTGGGACACCAGTGTCATGCGATTTTTGCTCAAAAACTGCTGAACACTCACTGTGGTGTGGGCAGGTTGTTTGTGTAAATCACCCACCATGAAATGAACAAACACATTGAAAGAATCTCCAAAAACATTCAATGAAGTCAAATGCAGCCTCTCACAACAGCACTAGCTGGTACATTAATGCCAGTGGGTTCCTAGAACACTTACTAGCAGGTGAAACCTGTATTATAAGAAGCCAGTCTGTCAAAAGATAATTTCAGTTTTTTTGGGGTCCCCTGGTACTATCCTATGTGTTAATGAGATTATTTCTAGATTTACTGGGAAACTGTGTGGAGGTTTGAAACAGCATTTTCTTTGCTAAATCATTATAACTGCAGCTAAACCTATCCCAGCTTCATGATGCAAAGATACATCTAGCAGTTGACGGGGAGGAATTAAATGTCATACTGGAATAAAATATATTTAATGGTTTAAATGAGAATAACATAGAATGCTAGTTTCCAGGCTTTAGGAGCCATATCAGCCTTGCTTGTTTTTTTGGTTGTTTTTATTTTTTTTCTACGGAATTCATGCTTGACAAAAGCTAATCTATGGAGAAATCCTTTTACAAATTGCTTGATTTTTACCAGCTACCAGTGGAATAAGCAATCTGTTCCTGCATTAATAGGCTGTTACCTAGAGAAAACACTTAGGCAAGATTGCAAGCTGTCTTTTAAAATTCTGGAAAGCAAAAATGTCATAAATGCCCGATTTTACCAAGGTGGCCTTTAAATCCTAAAGTGCTTATTAAGACTTCATGTTTGGAAAACATGAGTACAATAACCAATGTATGCCATATAGGATAATAGCCAAAACCACTGAATATTCTGTCCTTTGATAAGAAAACAAAATTTCATATACTGTATTTTTTGGTTGACTATATTATGCTTGAATGGGCAAAGTTGTTATCAACTATCCTACATTGAATGCTAGTCTCCTTTTAAAACTAAGAATGTTTTGAAAAAGATACACAAGTTTACATATTAAGGCATACTTGCTGAAATCATGGTCAGCTTCATTTTGTTGCATAGCTCATTACCCGGTGCTTACCAAAACTTGCATTTCTAAACTACATTACATTATACTTTTCAATACCCATATAGTCATTTAAAAATATATTCTGGAATATCAATCTCCAAACATATGAAGATATGCCGTTATCTTATACTTCCAGTGAGGCATGTTGTCTAATATATAAGGAAAGGAGCCATTGTGATTACATTATAGAAACTACGAAATACTCTTTAAAGTTAATCTTGTGGTAAAAACTACCCTTTATTTCCCCCTGAGAAGAAATAAGTTATATGTAAGCAATATTAAGTGTGCTGCTAAATGTTAGTTAAAAAAAAAAGTCAATCGAAGAAAAGAGATAGGACTCTGCAATCAATTTATATCTGGTTCAGAGTATGTTACAAATACCAAGAGATTTCGAAGTGTTGAAAATGAATCACAGCAGAATTCACTACTGAGCAGCAACAGGGAATGATATAAAATGAGTTCCCAGCTTGGGGTTTTTTGTAGATTTCTACCTTTGCTATGCAATCAATCATGTGTGGTATTGCATTCTTTCCATTTCTGCATTAATCACTGTGTTGGCAATTGCACTGAGGAAACTGGACAGAGCAGAGGAGAAAAGCAATCTGATTGGACTGTTTAGTGACATAGATGTCAGGTCTTTTCCTTTGAACATGAGGTTGGGAGTTCCAATTGATTTATAAATGCAAAAACAAATTTATGGACTTAGAATCTAAAATAATTCTATCAAAGTATAGAAATAGTAGGTCCAATTTATTTAGCATTTACCATGTGTAAAACCAGGTGCTCAATGTTTGGAGGGATACAAAATCTTATGTTTGTACAGGAGTGGGAAATCTTTAAGACGCACAAGAAAACTTAGCTTATGATTCAACTGAGTATACAGTAAGGCTAGATGAAGGATTTGGAAGAGGAAAAAAGCTGTAGCTCTTTGAAAGAAGAATTTGGAATAGAAAATATTTCATGGGAAACATGAGAACTCGGGTTGGACTGTGAGCATAAAGCAAAGGAGAAGAGGCAGGAGTGAGTAATGCTTTTGCATGGAACAGGGCATGGGCCAACCTATCTGGAATAGTGGCCTGATCATAGACATGGTTTGTGAGTATCTCATAGGTCACAAGTATCAGAGGAAGATAATTGCATGTAATACGGAGGGTTTTTCATCTTTTGAAAAAGTGTAAGATACTGTAAGGGGAAATGATAAGATTTTTTAATTTCTGAGAAAAGTCTTTTGAAAAATACGTGGCTTTTCCTAAAAGGTAGTCAATATTCCTCACATATCCAGAGTAGTAATGCTCATTGTATGATATAAGACTAGAGAAACCTAAACTATAGGTCTATCGCTCACTCCTATGTAAAGTGTTTGCTCATGTTTATTTTGCATGGGAGAAATTGGTCAATTAATTTTGATATATTCTAGCCATTCAGCTTTGCAGCAATCTAATGTTCACTCTAGGATGGCAGTGGTATGAACTGAATGATTGTGTTCCCCCACATTTACATATCACTTTACATTATATGTTATATATTTGCATTTTTATTTGAATGACTTTAGGGGGTACAAATGATTTTTGTTTACTTGGATGCATTGTATAGTGATACAAGAATCTAGGCTTTAATTGTGTCCTCTACTCTCATCTGTGTGC
Organism: Carlito syrichta; assembly: GCF_000164805.1. Lineage (NCBI taxonomy): Eukaryota > Metazoa > Chordata > Mammalia > Primates > Tarsiidae > Carlito > Carlito syrichta. Next base: position 83,480 of record NW_007233300.1, on the reverse strand, counting down.
ATTGTACCCAATAGATGATTTTTAATCCCTATTCTTATTCCTCTCCGATTCTCCATCTCCTGAATCTTCAGTGTTCATGATGCCATTCTACATGCTTTGTAGTTCCTTAGTTTAGCTCCCATTTATAAGGGAAAAGAAGCAGTGTTTGGTTTTCCATTCCTTTATTACTTCACATAGAATGACGGTCTCCAATTTCAGCCACGTTACAACAAAAGGCATTATTTCATCCTTTTCATGGTTGAACAGTATTCCGTGGTGTGTGTGTGTGCGTGTGTGTGTGTGTGTGTGTGTGTGTGTGTGTGTGTGTACATACACATATTCTCGTATTTTTGTTTTCCACTTGACAGGCATTTAGATTGATTCCACATTTTTTGCAATTGTGAATGGTGCTGTGATGAGCACATGTGCACTTTTTTTTTTTTCTTCAAATAATGGCCTCTGTTCCTGTGGGTAGATACCAAGTAATGGAATTGCTGGAAGAGATGGTGGATCTACCTTTGGTTCTTTGAGAATTTTCCATACTGATTTTTATAGAATTTGTACTAATTTACATTCCCACCAACAGTGTATAAGTTTGATACACATCCTTTTCACTACATCTGTGTCAACATCTGTTGTTTTATGATCTTTAACAACGGTTATTCTGACTGGTCCAAGGTAGTATCTCATTGTGGTTTTAATTGACATTTCCCTGATGATAAGTGATATTGAGCATTTTTTCATATGTTTGTTTGTCATGTGTATATTTTCTTTTGAGGGATGTCTGTTCACGTAGTTGGCCCACTTTTTAATGGGTTTATTTGCTTTTTTCTTGCTGACTTGTTTGAGTTCTTCGTAGATTCTGGATATTAGTCCTTTGTGAGATGTATAGTTTTAAACTATCTTTTTCTATTCAGCATGTTGTGTATTTACTCTACTAATTATTTCTTTTGCAGTTCAGAAGCTTCTTAGTTTAATTAAGTGACACTTTCTGCTTTTGCTGCATTTGGTTTTGGGGTCTTACCCATAAATATATTGCCCAGATGCCATTGCCCAGAAGAGTTTTTCCTAAGTTTTATTCTAGGATTTTAATTTTTTAAGGACTGATATTTAAGTCTTTAACCCATCTTGAGCTAATTTTTCTAGATGATGAGAGATAAGGATCAAGTTTCATTTTCCTGTATGTAGCTATCCAATTTTCCCAGAAACATTTTTTCAAGGTATCCTTTCCCCAGTGTGTGCTTTTGTCTCTACTTGGTCAAAGATCAATTTGTTGTGGGTATCAGGTTTATTTCTGGATTTTCTATTCTGTTCCATTAGGCCATGTGTCTGCTCTTATACAAGTACCATGCTATTTTGGTTATGATAGACATGTAATATAATTTGAAGTCAGGCAATGTGATGCCTCCAGTTTTCTTCTTTTTGCTTAGGGTTGTTTTGACTACCTTGGCTCTTTTTTGTTTCCATATGAATTTAACAATTTTTTTTTCTAATTCAGTGAAAAAATGATGTTGGTAGTTTGGTAGGAATTGCATTGACTCTATAGATTACTTTGAGTAATATGATCATTTTAACAATGCTGATTCTTTCAATGCATGTGCATGGGATGCCTTTCCATTTGTTTGTGTCCTCCATGATTTCTTTCATAGTGATTTGTAGTTATTCTTGTAGAGTATATTCCTAGGTATTTTAGCTTATTGGCAGCTATTTTAAATAGAAATCAGTTCTTGGTTTAATTCTCAGCTTGGTTGCTATTGATGTATAGCAGTGCTACTGATTTGTGTATGTTGATTTTATGTCTTGAGACACTACTGAATTAATTTATCAAGTTCAGGAATCTTTAGGATTCTCTAGGTATAAGATCATACGGTCACTATAGAGATAGATTGATTTCTTCTTTCCCAATTTGGATACTCCTTATTTATATCTCTTGCCTAGTTGGTCTAACTAGAACTTTTAGTACTATGTTGAATAGGAATGGTGAAAGTAAGCATTCTTGCCTTAGTCTGGTTTTGAGTGGGAATTCATTCAACTTTTCCCCTCTCAGGAGGACATCGGCTGTGGGTTTATCACATATGGCTTTTATTATTTTGAGAAATTTTCTTATATGCCTATTTTGTTAAGAAATTTTATCATGAAAATATGCTGAGTTTTGTCAAATTCTTTTTCTGTGTCTATTGAAATGATTATATGATTTTTAAAAAAATTCTGTTTAGGGGTGGATAAAGTTTATTGATTTGTGTATGTTGAACCATCCTTGCATCCCTGGAATAAAACCCACTTGATTATAGTTGTTTGTTTGTTTGGGTTTTGCTTGTTGTTTTTGTTGTTTTTAATGTGCTGTTGAATTCAGTTTGCTGGTGGTTTGCTGAGAATTTTTGCTTCTATGTTCATTAAAAATATTGGTCTATAGTTTTTGTTGTTGTTGTTGTCTTTTCCTGGCTTTAATGTCAGGGTGGTACTGGCTTTGTCAAATAAGTTAGGGAAATTCCCCTTCTTTTCAATGTTACAAAATAGTTTCAGTAAAATTGGTACCAGTTCTTCTTTGAAACTTTGATAGAATTTAGCTGTGAGTCTTTCAGGTTCTGAATTTTTTTTTTTGGAGGGAGACTTTTAATTACTAATTTAACCTTGTTCCTTGTTATTGATCTGTTCAGGGTTCCTATTATTCCCTGATTCAATGTTGGGAGTTGTATGTTTCTAAGAATGTATTAATTTCCTCTAGATTGTCTCATTTGCTCACATAAAGGTGCTCACAGTAATTTTAGATGATCATTTATATTTCCATGATATCAATTATAATATCTTCATTTTTAATTATGATTGAGCTATTTTAAATCTTCTCTTTGTTTCTTATTTAATCTAGCTTGTGGTCTATAAATATTGTTAACATTTTCAAAGTATCAATTTTTGATCATTAATATTTTGTATTTTTGTTTCAATTTTGTTTAATTCTGCTCTGATCTTTGTTATTTATTTTCTATTGCTAGCTTTGAGTTTGTTTTGTCCATGTTTTTCTAGTTCCTTTAGGTGTGACATTAGGCTGTCAATATGTGATCATTTATCTTTTTAATGTAGATCTTAAGCACCATACAATTTTTCTGAGTCCAGTTTTGTTTGTTTTCCAGATGTTTTAATAACTTGTGTCATTGTTGTCATTCCTGTCAAGGATTTCAATAATATTTTAATCTTAATTTTATTATTGACCGCAATAATCATTCAGGAGCAGATTGTTTAATTTCCATTTTGTTTGGTTTTGAGTATTCTTCTTGGAGTTGATTTCTAGTTTTATTCTGCTGTGGTTCTAAATAGAATATCAATTTTTTAAAATTTATTGAGACTTAATTTGTGGCCTAACATATGATCTATTTTGGAGAATGTTCCATGTCCTGATGAAAAAAACATATATTCTGTAGTTTGAGGGTAGAATACTTTGTAGATAGCTATTAGACCCATCTACTTTAGGGTTCAGTTAAACTCCAATGTTTGTTTGTTGACTTTCTATCTTGATGATTTGTCTGTTGCTGTCAGTGGAGTATCAAAATCTCCCACTATTATTGTATTACTGTCTGTGTCATTTATTAGTCTAGCAGAATTTGTTTTATAAAACTTGGAGCTCTCATGTTAGCTGCATATATATTTAAAATTATCATGTCTTTCTGTTGGATCGATACCATTATCATTATATAATAACCTTTTTCTTTATTACTGTTGCTAATTTAAAGTCTTACCTTTAAAGTTTTACCTGATGTGAGAATGGTTACTCCTACTTGGTTTTGGTTTCCATTTTGTATGGGACTTTTTAAAAATACCCCTTTACTTTGAGTTTATAAAAGTCTTTGTGTTAAGTGGGTCTCTTGAAAGCAGCAGCTGATATTTGAGGTTTTGTTTTTTTAACAAACTACATTCTGCCAGTCTATTTTAAGCAGTGCATTGAGACCACTTACATTCAGGGTCAATGATGATATATAAGACATCTTTCATTCATTATGTTGATTGCTACTTTTTTTCTTTTTTCCCTCTCTTTGTTAGTGTTCTATATTTTTTAAATGTTTATAATCTTTCAGTATTTTTCTACTAGTATATTTCAACCTTTTATTTCAGTATTTAGAACTCCTTTAAGTATTTCTTGTAGGTCTAGTGGTATCAAATTTTCTTAATATTTGTTTATCTGAGAAAGACTTTGTTTCTCCTTAATTTATGAAAGTTAGTTTTATAGGATACAAAATCCTTGGCTGACAATTATTCTGTTTGAGGAGATGGAAGATAGGGCCCAATTTCTTCTGGTTTGTAGGGTTTCTGCAGAGAAGTCTGCTATTAGTCTGGTAGGTTTACCTTTTTGATGCTTTATGATGCTATTGTCTCACTGCTCTTAGAATTCTTTCTTTCACATTAGCATTGCACAGCATGATGACTATATGCTTTGAGGACGGACTTTTTACAATGAGTCTTCCAGGAGTTCTTTGGGGTTCTTGTATCTGAATGTTTAAAACTTTGGCAAGGCTAGGGACGTTTTCCTCGATTATTCTTTCAAATAGGTTTTCCAAACCTGCTGTGTTCTTTTCTTAGGTTTTAATGATTTACATAATCCCACATTTCTTGGAGACTTTGCTCTGTTCTCTTGATTATTTTTTATTTATTGTTGTCCGATTAAGTTAATTTGAAAGTCTTGACTTCAAGTTCTGAGGTTTTTTTTTGCTTTGTTTTGTTTTGTTTTCCTATTTGGTCCAATCTATTGTAAAAAAAAAAAAAAAAATTCGACAGCATTTTATGCTTCTCTAACTGAGTCTTTCAGTTCAAGAAGTTCAGATTTTTTTTTCAAAGTATATATCTCTTTTGAGAATTTTTCATCCATGTCCTGAATAGTTATTTTTTTTTAAATTTCTTTGTTTTCAATTTTCTCTTGAATTTCATTTAGCAATTTTATAATCAACATTTTGAATTATATCTCTGAAATGTCAAATATTTCTTTTGCTTGGTATCCTTTACTGGAGGTTTGTTTGACCTTTTGGAGAAGTTGAAAAACTCTGAGTTTTTCATATTTTTATGATTGTTTTTCTGGTTCTTTCTCATTTGAGTAGATTATGCCTTCTTATTGTTGTTAAGTTTGTTTTTGATTCAATTCTTTATTGTTTTGTTTCTTTCTCTTAAAGATGGAACTTTAAAGTGTATACTTTTTGCTCATCTAGCTTCAGCCCTTAATGTTTCAGTGGTATAGGCTCTAATTGCATTCTTTTGTTATAGACAATGCTTGTGCATTGACTTTCTCAGATGGTTGTTTTTGGTAGCAGGTATTGGGTATGTGTGTAGGTTCACTGTCTCTTGTGGGTCCAGAAGGCCAGAGGATTAACGAAGTTTATCTTGTTCCCCAGTGGCACCATATGCTCTTTGTCCTTTCCCAGGACTTCTCATTGGGTTTATACTTCAGACCATAAATAGCCACTCATGAGTGAAAACTAGTTGCAGCTGAAGCAGTTGGTTGCATGCAGTGCCTCTATAGGAGGGCTAAATCCTTGGCCTTCATGGAGTTAGTTGCTAATTTTTGTCCCACAGGGTTATCCCCTGTTGTGATGTACTTTCCTTTCCCCTGGGCATATTAATTCCTGAGGACTTGACCATAAGTCCTGTTGCTCTTCTGGGTCTAGCTACCCTATGAAACTGCCACCATTCAAGCTCAAGCTGTGCTTGAGGATACTTGCAAGAAATCCAGTGATATGAAGAAACAAGGGTTGAATTCTTAGGGGATTTGGTCACTGATATCTCTGAAGGACCTTCTGGAGAAACTCTCTTATGCCTTGGTCTATGATCTAATCTGTGAGACGTGTGGTAACATGGGCTTTCTTTTTATCTCCTTCGTAAGTGTTGTATTACTGTCTCAGGTGCTGTAATGGACTGTGCCAATTGACCTCCAGTCAGGAAGTGGTACTTGGAGGAGAGAGCCAACTGTGGTGGTGGCTGTGGGCTTTTTTGCTGGGCCTTTGTTTCCCCAGGGAAATGTGCTGATGATCTAGGTGATAGGTGGGACTATAGGAACTCTCAGTGTTTTCCAGTCACTGGGCTTCTTTCCAGGGGAGTCTGTGGTAGGGAGCAGAGCTGGTTGAGAAGGGCTAGATCATGCTGGATAGCTCTCCTGATCCCTATGAGTATGAACTGCTAGGCCAATGGGAATTTGGTCGCTTGGCTGCTATGGCCCATTCCATAGTGATGGCTGAGCTACCTCTGTTGTACAAAAGAGTTCACACAAGAGAAGATGTCTTGCCAGGATGGCAGGGTTTATTCTGGCTCCCCTAACCCCCCACCCCCTTTCCAGAGGCTATCTGTGCTAAGAATTTTGATTTTCATTCAGCAGCAGGGTCTTTCCCACAATCTAGGTCCAACTGGTCTGTGTTACCACTTTCCACTGGTACACACTTCATGGGAATTGGGAGGGGAGATGGGTCTCCTGGTGGCTGTGCAGAGCTTCAGGAATAGCAGAGATGTCTTTCGCAAAGAAGAGTTCATGAAGGGAGAGAGGTGTTACCAGAATAACAGAGTTCCTCCTTGCTCCTGTTTCCTTGCTAGAGACTGTCCATGCTCAGAACTAAAAAATTTGAGTCTCTTGCTGCAACTTGCATCAGACAAAAGCTGCCTGCAGTGGTGGAATTTATCCTTGGAGGCAAATGAAAGCAGCTGTGCTCCCCTCACCACCACCCCAGGTCACAGAATGCAACCTAGAGGAATCAAGTTCTTAGTGATGGTTTGGCTGCTGGTGTTCAGAGCTAGAATGGATTCCCAGCTCCACATGGGCAGTGGCAGCACTGCAGCTGTGCTGTAACCAGGTTGTTCCCCATGTAGGACTGGAGTCAGAAAACCCTCCCAGTCTGTGGCGGGAGTGCAGATTTCTTATTTTCCCACGTTTGCCATTTCCCTGTTTCCAGAGGTTGCTCTCTGTTTTCCACATGACCCATCCTTCCTAACTCCAAAACAGGTGTGCCTGTTCTCTCTCCCCACTACTCTCTGTGTATCCCACTGTTCCTCTATGGGTTGTGGGGTATGTCTGCCATCTCAAACTACTCTAATTGCTGTCTCTGACTGTGGAGCTCTCTTTCTTGGTTTGCTCTGTGAGAGAGGCTCAAGGTGGTTCCTTCTGGGAGGTCATCTTGCTTCTCTTCCAAATTTTATGTTGAAACCTTAACCCCAATGAGGTGATATTTGAAGATGGGGCCTTTGGGATAATTATGGTTAGATGTGCTCATAAGAGTAGGATCCATATAATGGGATTAGTGACCTTATAAGAAGAGAAAGAGAGTCTCTCTCCTCAAGGCACACACACATTGAGAAAAGGCCATGTGAACATATAGTGAGGAGTCAGCCATCTGCAAACCAAGCAGAAAGAGTTTTCACCAGGAACTTAATCAGCTGGCAGCTTGGTCTTTGACTTCCTGGCTACCAAATCTGTGAACAAATAGATTTTTATTGTTTAAATCTTATAGTCTCTGTTTTTTTTATAACAACCCAGGTAGCCAAATACAGACAGACTTGAATTTTGAAAGTCATTTGGTAAAGGAGACTATTTTTCTTTGATAAGGATGTTTGGGAAATCAGTGATTCAAGGATGTCTTCAAAATCTGCTAATTTGGAGTGGAATTATAAACTTCCATTGGGACACCAACAGGCTTTTAGTTTACTGACTTTGATTCAAGCAATTCCTGTAGTCCCACTATGAATTCTGTTCCCAGATTTTAAACCTGGTTGCTGTTGGAAGTATCTGTATATGATTCTTGCAGTAACTCAAAAGAGCCCATTTTGTTTTCTGAAGGAACAAATGTATTACTCCTTCAAACAACTTATAGCTGTGAAGTTCCAAAATTTTTCTGCCAATTTCTTTTTTTTTTTAAATGAGGTATCTTGATGAGAAGTGCACAACTTCTTTAAATATACCTGAAAAATGTCATGTCTGGGTTTCTGCGTTCTTGAGTATCTGACATAGGTACATGATAATTAGGAAGTCAGTTACTCCTAACAATCCTCACTCCCACAAACCTGGTGCTAAGGAACTTTCATTTGCCTTCTATTAATCAAGAAAATAAGGTAAGTTATTGACTAGAGAAGAAGTCAATCTGGCTTTATGTAGCTACCACCTGTCAGACATAATATTACCTCTTGAGTTGGGAAGATGGCAGTTGAACCAGTTGACTATGTGAGTCCCCATATGAGTAAGTGCATGGAAAATTTTGTGTATGTACTGGTGAGTGAGTGGGTGTGTGAGTAGCTGACTGAGTTAGGGCTAGGGAGCTAGCAGCCAGGGCTCTCCTGGTGCAGTGGCTGGTGCCACAGTGGCTAGGTTTGAACCCTAATGATTCCCAAGATGTAGAAGCCAAGTGCCATTTTCTTTTTCTTTCTTTTTTTTAATCAACAAACCCTTCATGTGAAGAAAGTGCTGGGAAAGACTGTCTAAATGGGGCTCATGAGAGGGTGGCCAGGCCCCTGGTGCAACAGTTGTTGCTGCAGCTTCTCTACTTCATCCCTGGCTCTTCTGAGGTCACAGAAGCAGAGCACCATTGTTTTTTTTTTAAATGGATGGAAGTTTTTCTTTGAAAAACTGATAGGGAGAAACTATCGCCCCAGGCTCTCCCTCATCATTGAAGCAGGAGAGGGACTACTGGCTCCTGGCTTTGCCTCACCACTTCAGTACCTGGCAGGGCTCTGATAGGGTTATGGAGGGAGTATAGAGGCACGTTCAGACAGAAGAAAACAAGAGAGGCACCCCACTGCCATCTTGAAAATGGGGCAGGAAACTACTCCAACTTGCTCACCCACCATGGAGTAACAGACCCAATCTCTGTGACTGACAGATCAACTACTCATGGATTGGTCATAGCCCAGAGGGAGTATCCTGAGAGCACAAACATCAGAGGGACCTAAAGAGTGCTGACTTTCAGGTGTCCCACCCCCTACCCTGATCCAGCCATGGAACAAAGAATGTGGCCAGAAAAGGACAAGGGAGAACTCCAAAGAGCTCAATGTTTCTGATTCCTAGTGCCCCATCTGCTACTTTATTCGAATTTCAAAAGCTACAAGAGACAGCAAAGCTTCCCATTCACCATCCTGTTTCAAAATAGAACAAATCCAGAGCCCGAATTAGGGAAGAATAGAGGACTGAGCAAGCATCAGGAGGGAAAGCCTCTCCTACTGACACTGAATAACAGAACTAAAGTGAAAAACAAGAGCTCTGTCACAAATGAGGAAAAACCAAAGGAAGGCCTCAGGCAATTTCAAGTGTACTAAAGACAAAACTCCTGAAGATCAGACCTTGGTGTCCAGACAATGAAAGTCACCAAACGACTGTCCCCAGAATATGACAGGTCTTAGAGAATGAAAGGAAAGAGTGAATAAGACTCAAGAAAGATAGGATGTAACACTGAAAGAACTTGTAACAGAGATTTTGGCAATACAAAATTTCATCCAGGAAATAAATAACAAGATGACAAGCATGGAAAGCAGAATTAATCTAGCTGAAGAAAGAATCTCAGAACTTGATGACTAGAACATGGAATTTACCTGATCTGTAAAAAACATAGAAAGAAGACTCAGAAAAAAAAAAGAAAAGAAAGCCTACAAGAGATGTGCGAGTATATCAAGAAGTGAAACCTGTGCCTGACTGGTGTCCCAGAAGCAGAAAGGGAAACAGAGAAAATTTGGAGCAAGTATTCTAGGAGATAATCCAAGAAAACTCTCCCTATCTCACCAGAGATGTGACCAGCCAAGCACAAGAGATACAGAGAACCCCCACAAGATATCAAATGAGAAAACCAACCCCTAGACATATAGTAATTTGCCTACATAAAGTAGGCACAAAAGAAAAAATCCTAAAGGTAGCAAGAAAGAAAGGTCAGACTACCTACCAGAGAAAACCAATCAGAATAGCAGCAGTTCTATCAGCAGAAACACTACAAGCAAAAAGGGACTGGAGCCCTATATTCAAAGTCCTCAAAGATAAACAATTTCAACCAAGAACTCCCTATCCAGCCAAGCTCAGCTTCATCCATGATGGAGAATTAAAATCCTTCCCAGACATCCAATCCCTAAGTGATTATGCAACTTCCAGACCAGCTCTACAGGATACACTAAAAAGGTATTAAGCACAGAAGAAAGAAAAAAAAAAATGACCATACACTTCTCAAGAAAACAGCAGAGCACAGAATCAACAGAGAATATAGCACAACAAGAAATTTGAAAACACACACACACATTAACCCAAAACCAAAAGAAAGCAAACAAACAAAGAAAAAACTTTATAAACCCTCATGACTGGGAGAAACAATCACATTTCAAAAATAAGCCTGAATGTGAATGGACTAAATGCTCCACTGAAAAGGCACAGGATGGCAAACTGGACAAGAAACCATGACCCAATTATTTGCTGCAACCAGGAGACTCATCTCACTACAAGGGATGCTCATAGACTCAAAGATAAAGGATGGAAAATGAGTTTCCAAGCAAATGGATGACAAAACAAGGCAGGAGTTGTGATCATAATATCAAACAAAACCATCCTCAAGCTATCAAAAATTTTAAAAGATGCAAAAGGACAATACATAATGATAAAAAGTTCAATCCATCAACAAGAAATATCTATCCTAAACATATATGCACCCAATAAAAGAGCACCAGCATTTATAAAGCAGCTACTAATTAAACTAAAAAAAAGATATTGACTCTAACACTATTATAGCAGGGGACTTGAATACCCCACTGACAGCCCTAGATAGATAATTGAGGCAAAAAAATTAACAAGGAGATCCAGAAACTAAACTTGACACTTGACCAAATGAACTTAATAGATACCTACAGATTATTCCATTCAACAACTACAGAATATATATTCTACTCATCACCACATGGAACATACTCCAATATTGATCACATCCTTGACCATAAATCAAGCATAAACAAATTCCATAAGGTTGAAATCTTACCATGCACCTTCTCAGAACATAGTGGAATAAACATAAATATCAACACCAACAGCATTTCCCCAAATCCCACAAGGATATGGACACTAAGCAGCATGATGCTGAACAACTACTGGATCAACACTGAAATCAAAGCAGAAATTAAAAGATTCCTGGAAAAAAATGAAAATGAAGAAACATCTTACCAAAACCTCTGGGATGCCATGAAAACAGTTCTAAGAGGGAAATTTATAACTTATGAGCACACATCAAGAAAATGAGATCACAAATGGAGAGTCTAACAAATCACCTAAGGGAGTTGGAAAGAGAGGACCACCAAAACTCCAACTTTTCGGAAGAATCCAAATCACCAAAATAAGAGCCCAATTGCAGGACATAGAAGACAAAAATGTCATAAAGCATCAAAAAAACAAAAAGTTGGTTCTTTGAAAGAATTAACATGGACCCCTGAGCGAGAATGATCAAGAAAAAGAGAGAAAAAGTCCAAATAATCACAATCAGAAATACAAAAGATCAAATCACAACTGACTCCAAAGAAATACAAAAGATTATCAGAGATTATTATGTATACCTGTATTGAAACACTCTTGATAACCTAAATGAAATGGAGGACTTTCTGACATCACACAACCTCTCGAGATTGAAACAAGAAGACATTGAGACACTAAGTAGACCAATAACAACTCAGGAAATTGTCTCTGTCATATGAAAACTACCTACAAAAAAAGCCCTGGACTGGATGGCTTTCCAGCAGAATTTTATAAAACGTACAAGGAGGAACTGATACCAATCCTATTGGTAATTGAGAAAGATGGAATTCTCCCCAAATCATTTTACGAAGCTAACATCACACTGATACCCAAACTGGGTAAGAATTCATCAAAAAAAGAGAACTACTGGCCAATATCCCTTATTAACATAGATGCAAAAATTCTCAACAAGATTCTAGCAAATCCGATCCAAAAACATCTCAAAAATCATCCATCATGATCAAGTAGGCTTCATCCCCAGGATGCAGAGTTGGTTCAACATTCACAAGACCATAAATGTAATTAAATACATCAACAGATGTAAAATCAAGAACCACATTATTATCTCATTAGATGTAGAAAAAGCTTTTGATAAAATCCAGCATCACTTCTTGATAAAAACTCTCAAACACCTAGGTGTAGAAGGAACATACCTCAAAATAGTAAGTGCCATCTTCGATAAACCCATAGCTAGCATATTACTAAATGAACAGAAACTGGAAACATTTCCCCTGAAAACTGGAACAAGACAAGGCTGCTTACTTTCACCCTTCTTGATCATTGTGTTGGAAGTCCTAGCTGTGGCAGTTAGACAAAAGAAGGAAATTCGGGTTGTCTAAATAGGAAAAGAAGAAGTCAAGTTATCCCTCTTTGCTGATGATATGATCCTATACCTTGAAAATCCAAGAGAATCTGTCAAAAACCTGCTTGTACTGATAAAGGACTTTGGCAAAGTCTCAGGGTACAAAATAAACGTGCCAAAGACAGTAGCATTCCAATACACCAACAATAAGCAGGCAGAGACTCAAATTAAAAGCACAATCTCATTCACAACAGTCACAAAAGAAAGAAAGAAATACTTAGGCATCTCCTAACCAGAGAAATGAAAGATCTTTACAACGAAAACTACAAGACACTGCTCAAAGAAATCTAAGAAGACACAAACAAATGAAAAAATATTCCATGCTCATGGATGGGAAGAATCAACATATCAGCATTGTTAAAATGCCCATCCTACCAAAGGCAATCTACAGATTCAATGCAATACCCATTAAGTTATCAACATCATTCTTCTCAGACCTGGAAATGACCATACAGAAATTCACATGGATGAATACCCAAAACAATCCTTAGCAAAAGAAACAAAGCAGGAGAGATCACACTTCCAGACTTCAAACTTTACTATAAGGCTACAGTAATCAAAACAGCCTGGTATTGGTTACAAGAATAGGCATATAGACCAATGGAACAGGTTAAAGTTTCCAAAAGCAAAGCCTCAATTCCTCAACCAACTCATCTTTGACAAAGCCTCCAACAACCACTGGGGAGAGGGGAGCCTATTCAGTAAACAGTGCTGGGAAAACTGGCTGACCACATGCAGAAGATTGAAACTGGACCCCTACCTATCACCATACAGAAAAATTAACTCTAAATGGATCAAAGACCTAAACATAAAACCTCAAACTACAAGAATCTTAGAAAACACAGGAGACACTCTTATGGAAATTGGAACTGGAAAGCAATTCCTATTCAGAACCCTAAAGGCCAATACCTTAAGAAATAAGACAGACAAGTGGGACCTCATCAAACTAACAATTTTCTGCAAAGCAAAAGAAACCATCAAGACAACAGGGAGACAGCCTACAGAATGGGAAAAAATATCTGCCAACTGTATATCTGACAAAGGCCTAACATCTAGGATCTACAAGGAACTCAAATGTACCGAAAGGAAAAAAACAAACAGCCCCATTAAAAAGTGTGCAAAAGACAGGAATAAACACTTCTCAAAAGAAGATATAATTGCAGTCAACAGACACATGAATAAGTGCTCAGCCTCACTCATCATCAGAGAAATGCAAATCAAAACCACATTGAGAAACCACCTAACTCCAATAAGAATGGCCATCATTAAAACAAACAACAACAGGTGCTGGCGTGGATGTGGAGAAAAAGAAATGTTTCTACACTGCTGGTGGGAATGCAAACTAGCACAACCCCTCTGAAAGACAGTGTGGCATTTTCTGAAAGAACTAGAAATTGACCTTTCATATGAGTCAGCAATTCCCCTATTGGGCATATACCCAGAGGAACTCAAATCATTCTACAAAGAAGATACCTGCACATGTATGTTTGTTACAGCTCTATTTACAATAGCAAAAACATGGAACCAACCATGTTGTCCAGCGAAGATGGACTGGATTTAAAAAATGTGGTATAGGCCGGGCTCGATGGCTCAGCCTGTAATCCCACGCCTTTGGGAGGCTGAGGTGAGTGGACTGCCTGAGCCCGCGGGTTCGAGATCTGCCTGGGCAGCGAGACCTCATCTCTACAATAAATTAAAAAAAAAAATCAGCCAGGCGTGGTAGTGCGTGCCTGAAGTTCCAGCTACTTGGAAGGCTGAGGCGGAAGGATCGCCAGAGCCCAGCAGGTCGAGGCTGCGGTGGCCGGGAGCAGCCACTGCACTCCAGTCTGGGCGACAGAGTGAGACTCCAACCCCCCCCCAAAAAAAGTGGTATATATACACAATAGAATATTATGCAGCCATAAAGAAAAACATATGGACTTCGCAGCAACTTGGATGGATTTGGAGTCGATCATACTCAGTGATCTATCACAGAGACAAAGAACAGAGTACCATATGTTCTCACTCATAAGCGGACCTTGAACAGTTATAATACTATAAGAAAGGGATTGGCAGTAGTGGGAAACCTTCAGGGTAGGGGGTGTGATTGACAGTTGAGGGAAACTGCTAGGGGAGGAAGGGGCATACCTCATCAACAAGGGTACCTGCATAATCAACGTTTGTATACCTAACCCTGAATTGTACCCCACATCTTTATAATAAAAAAAAGAGAAAGAAAAAAAAATGTAGAGCCCCCCCAAAATTATCCCTTAACTGTTATTCAATTGTGCTAATTAGCATATTATCAAAATGTCTTTTTACATTAAAGGACATCTACTTTATTTAATTCCTCTGTAACTAAAAGGCTCATTATATATTTTAAAAATAAACCAACACAATATTAAATACATGCTTTCACAATCTCAAAAAACACTCAGGAGGAAGGCCATATTTAAGTCTGTTATCTTTGAATGTATATAAGATTACATTAGAATTTCACTGATATGACATGACTGTGATACAGATATGTCTCTTTTTGAAAATTGAGTGAGAAGAATTCCATTTGGTGTTCACATGGTTTTCCTTTTGATTAATTTCAATTCAGATAATTCTTATAGCATGAGTGCTTTCTCTGAATTTCAGAGACACTCAGGAATAATAAGAGAGATATAAAATATTGTGAAATAATTATATTCCACAAAATATACAGTGGGTGCCAAAAAATGTATACATATTTTAAGTATGACACTTGTTCCAAAGATGACATTAATCATATGTATGGTAGCCTCACCATGTGACAGGTAGGACAGTCAAAGAAAATGGAAGAAGCATGGTTAAGTAAATGTCATACTACACATTTTTACCATAATTAAATTCAACTTCAAAAAGTAATACATAGATAACATATCTTTAAATATATATGTTGGCACCCCCTCTGTGTATTTCACAAGAAATAAAAGTTATACAAGTA
This sequence comes from Carlito syrichta, assembly GCF_000164805.1. Taxonomy (NCBI): domain Eukaryota; kingdom Metazoa; phylum Chordata; class Mammalia; order Primates; family Tarsiidae; genus Carlito; species Carlito syrichta. Next base: position 68,204 of record NW_007233300.1, on the reverse strand, counting down.
ATCATTAAAGTATTTTGATTTCCTCAAGATCTAACTGTTATTGAAAATTATTTGTAAAACATTTCTATGCAAAGGTTAAAAGTGAAATATGTTTTAGTGAATCAATTACTACTTGAGTAATATTCTGATTAAAGGAATTTTTTATTTTTGGTATCACTAGTTTAAGGAAAATCTATACTTGTAGTGTGAAGTGAAGAATTAGGAAGTTTTACAGGTAATTTAGGTCAAATTGATAATTTTGGGGGAGTTGCATAAACAATTGTTCATATTCTTCACTTTATTCTAGAGCAGAAATTCACAAATAATGTCTCTAAGATATCTTTTTCCTAAGAAATTTATAATGACATAGAAGTTTCAAAACTTTTCCACATTTAAATATTTAAGCACACAGGCTACATAGCTAAAGGGCTTTTTGTTTTTTTTCTGTAAGACTTCCAAGATATTTTAATATATGCAAATACTTTTTGGAATCTCTGAGTAGGAGACAGTATATACTAGACGTAATACTAGGTTTGATAGCATTAGGAAGATATCACAGACAGGAAGCCCAAGAATGTTCTAACATGTTTTGTAGTAATCACATTTTCGCTTCATGAGGTCTCCAGAGTAAGTTGTATATAGGAGAAGCAGTAACTGTAATAAATAGAAACTCAAAGTATCATTTTAATATTGATCATGTGAATGCCTGATACTCCAATAAAGACTCTTAAATATGCTGATATGTTGGAATTATGATCTCTGTTCATTTTTCCAAACTTACCAATGTGATTCCATTCATTCTAAGACCGATACAACTGGGTGAGCCAGGCTGGAATTTAGTTTGCCATATACTAAAATGAAAACAGGAAGAAGTCAGAATGTGATGGGCTCACTCTGAGTGAATACTAGCATAATGCCTAACTCATTCCATGAAGAAAATACATAAAGGAATGTAAAGGAGAAAAACAGGACAGCTGGATTGCAGGTGTCATCAAACTGCATGGCAGGACGTGCTGGAAGAAATAGATACACAGAAAGAAAAAGAAAAGCCAGAGGGTTGAGTCCAAAAAAGAGGTTCAGTTTAGTTTACCTGCTCAATTGTACTAAAACAAATGTTTAAGAGGATGATGCCGTGGGTACACACCTTAAAGTATCATTTATTCCACCCAGTAAGTAAGTAGACTAAAATAACTTCTAAAATCTGAACAATCAGAATAAATCCTCATCTTGAGGAAAGGAGAAAGGTAAAATAGATTAAGAAAAAAGGAACATTCCTCATCCCTACAGATGCATAGTTTGCCAAATTTAACGACCCCAGAGTCACTTTTTTTTCAAGGATGATGTCATAAGGATCAGTCTTAGAAAAAATGGTGCATTACTCTCTACATATATTCTTAAAGCAATTGCCTAGGAGAGTTAACTCTGAGTGATAAAGCATCATGAAAGCTGTTCTTTCTTTTAGCGTTTTAATAATAATACAGTTAAACTAACTGGAATTTCTGAGACCTGGAATTGGAAGTGAATTCCATTGAGAGATGTTTAGATCAGGAAATACCTCCATCTTTCAGGGAAAATGTGGCAGTATAGCCTTTCCTGTATCCATTACTTTGACTCTGGAAAAATGGAAGATATCTGAAGTTGGACACAGGGAGAAAAACTTAAATCCAGAAGAGCATCTAACCACTGCCATGAAGCCTACCGAAATTAGAATAGGAGAGATGTTTTGTGGTTTGGACAAGGTGAGTTAGTCTACAAGTTTCTTTTTTATCAGATGAAAGTTGCTTATAATGTTTACAGTTTGCCAGTTTCCTATAGCTTCTATGATGGATTTAGAGCCTGTTTTGAGGGTTTCTTATAGGATAAAGAAAATTTGGCCTCTTAAAGCCATCATCACTTCTTTCGCTATGTATTCACTGTTTTTAGTATTCATAGTAAAGAATATATTAGTATAATTTTCTAGTCAATTCTTAACTTTCTCGAAGAATTAGAAAATAGCTACAATAGACACACTAGCTTTTTTTTTTACGTACCAAAAGGCAAGTTCACCTTGTGGGTATTTTGTTTGCATATTTTTCCATTTCTTTATAGTTCTGGGTGACTTTCGTCAGCATATTCCTTGAAATGAGTTTGAAGTATTTGTTCTATATTTTATACTAAACTTGGTCTCCTGTCTTTTGTAGACAAATGACTTGCTAACATATTGTTTTTGATGCACAATTTGCATTTCTGTGAACCAGGGATTAGACATTGTGTGTAGATTAGGAATAATTTATGTCTAATTAATAATTGATGTATTTCCCTATTCTGACTGAGATTTAATTCTGCATAATATGAGATGAGCAGAGTACTCTCTAGTGATGACAAGATAAAGTATTTTTCTGGAGCAAATCACACTAAAACATTGAAATCAGCTGCAGTGGGGCTTTTAACTACTTCACTGCTAAATAATTGAACCAGAATTTTTTTTTTCACATTTCTTGTCTTTTCAAATTAGAACATGTGTGCATACAATAATGTCCTATGTACCCAAATCTCAAAAACTTGGTGACCTCACATATCTAGAGGGCACTGATAAACTAAAAAGGACACCAAGAAGACCTCTGGGCAATCAGAATAGGAGCCACAAAGCTTGCACAATAATGTTCACTAATTTTTGTCAGGGGAAAGTCCCTCAAGTGCTCACTTAAAGCAGAATTAATCTACATGCAATTTTTAAAATAGTCTTTTTAAATTCCAAAGTTTTATCATGATAAATTCTAATAATACAGAAGTATTTGCAGTAAAAAGTAACTCTCTCTGCTGCTTTTCCCACTCTCATTCAACTTTCCAGCAGCGATAAATATTATTTCCCGCTTCCTTAAAACTCAACAAGACTTACCATTTTATTTCTCAGATTAAAAGTGCCTATTTAGAAGTGCTGAGAAATGCACCTGGAGAGAGTAGAAGCCCTAACAGTCTGTCTGTAAGGATAGAAAAAAAAAAATAAATAAATAAAAAGACGTCAAAAATGAGCATACACACATAAAAAACAAATTTAAGACAGTCACCGATACTCCACAATCATGACAATCCCGGACATTTGTTTACACCCGATTTCAAGTAGCATTTTTAGATGAAGCATTGCAAGAGTGTGTACAAGTATGAGAAAAGTCATCTGGTGGCATTTTTCTAAATGTGAGAACTAGTGTTAGAGTTACTTGTAAAACTATATGTTTAGCCTGGAGCGTGTGCAGAAAAATCCTCTTATTACAATTGTAACAACCTCACCTCAGTTTTTGTTCCATGGTGTCAATAGCTTCACCCACTCTTCTGCAGGAACCCATATTCATGATGAAGCTGAAATAGCCTCATTCAAAAATGTTAAACTGCGATATAAAAATATGTTCATATTTACTTCATCATGAATGTACTTCATGCCTTTCAGTTTTTCACTTGGTCTATGCTTTTTTTTTTTTTTTAATTTTAATTTTTTTTTTCAGTTGGAGTCTCACTCCATCACCCAGACTGGAGTGCAGTGACATGCTCCCGGCCACCACATCCTCGACCTGCTGGGCTCCGGTGATCCTTCCGCCTCAGCCTTCCAAGTAGCTGGAACTACAGGCATGCACTACCCACGCCTGGCTAATTTTTTTTTTTTTTAATTGTAGAGATGAGGTCTTGCCAAATTCCCCGGGCGGGTCTTGAACCGCAAGGCTCAGACAATCCACTCACCTCGACCTCCCAAAGCGCTGGGATTACAGACTGAGCCACCGAGCCGGTCATATGCTTTATTTTTAGACCTCATAAAAAATATCCCTTCCAATTCATCACCTGTCTGCTGGTTTCCTCAGTGTGCACTACTAAGGTTTCACTTCCCGTTGATTAAAGAAGACCTTAACACCTCCCTCATCTAGACTACATTTTAGAGAGATTTCTCCAAACTCTAAGCCTCTGACTGCCCTATTTGTCAAGCATTTACATAAGAAAATTTGTAACTGTAAATTATTTCTATCCCTCTTTGAGATGTAAACCTTTGAGGATACCTCTTGCCAGTTTTACAATTCAAGAATGTCATTTCTCAAGGACCTGGAAGATATTCTTTTGAAATGTAATCATCAAAGAAGATATCTCTTTCTCTCAGTCTCTACTGGAGCATAGGAGCCTAATTTCAATGGGAACTTTGTTCCATGTTGTATATCTACCTTTTGTTATGAAGATAGAAAAACTTTGCTTTTCATTTGCCAATTAGCAAACATAGATGGCCATGGATATCACTTTGGGGACTTGTTTACCTACTTTGTGTCTAAAGAACCAGAAACCATTTTGACTCCCAACTCAGTGGAGTTAAGTTTAGACTGAGCCCTGGTTCTCTTCCCTTATTGCAATAGCCTGCAGTAAAATCTTTCTTGTCTTGTTTATTTAACTTTGTCTGGTGGAATTTTTGCTTTGACATCATCGACATGTTGACCCACTATACCATCTGCTTTTTCAGTTATGAATCTCATATTGAGTGAATATTTCCACTTCTCTACTATTAATTACTTCGAGACCTCTGTCTCTGACTATAGGAAATTAGACAAAGATGTGAATCGTTAGTACAAAATAATGGTCTTTTTTCACCTTTGGAAGTTTTTCAAATTTCAGCACTCTCCTCAACCCAATTTGTTGTCAGTTGTGCTAATATTAGATATTTCTGCCAGGGGTTTAGAGAAACTTTATCAATTTAATAGCTTAAATCATATTTTCAATCAAAATTATTTCTTTCTTTCTTACTCATTGTTGTCATTATGATCTCAAAAAGAGAGTGTGATATTCCCCTGTAAGATTTTTAAATAATTCCCATTGTCTTGAGTGTTAATCCTAATTTGCCAAAAAATGTTCTACCATTCTATTCTTCCTATATTACAATCTTTACCATTTATAATGCCCTATAGTATAATTGGTGCTATAGCCATAGTGATTTAGTTAATAACTTACTAATATTTCAGGGTATTTTATATGTCCTGACTTTACTTACATAGCTCTATTTTCCCAAACATACACTCATTCATTCAGCTATTTTTATTAATTATGCATTGTAGGTCTATCTATCAATTTTCCTATTCCATCAATTTGTGCCTTATTATATTGTCTCTTTTTCAAGATTCAGCTTCATGATTATTCAATAAAACATTTTAATCCTCCATATCCGGTAGAAATGACCTTCCTTTCCCTTTTTCTTAACTCTACTTGTTGTTACATTCTTCTATCGTGGAACATATATCACTTTGAGGACTTGTTTACCTATTTTGTGACTAAAGCACCAGAAACCATTTTGACTTTCACAAACAATATTTTAGTGGGTGGAGGAACAAAATTGTCCATTTTGGCTGAATTTGAGTGATTGTTTTTCCCTTTTGATTTAAATGTATTAATTTGAATGCCTCTACCTATCAGTTTAGTGCTGCAATACACACATCTCTGACACGTCATGCTTTTGTAGGCTTGGTTTCACCCTTGATTAGTGACCTTATTGACAGATTTACTTCTTCTAGAAAGACTTGATAACATGCATGTTATAAGATAGTCTCTTGGGGAAAAAAAAGTCCTTGAACTTGTTTAATCTTTGAAACAATTATAATTTACCAAAAAAATTGCAGAAACATCTTATCTAATATCACTCAGTGTGTGAATCAACCTGTACAAACACATTTTCCCAGTAGTTTAGCACTTTATTTTTTTTGAATTGGAGTCTCACTCTGTCGCCACTCCCTGCCACCGCAGCCTCACCTGCTGGGCTCCAGCGATCCTTCCGCCTCAGCCTTCCAAGTAGCCGGAATTACAGGCATGCGCTACCAAGCCTGGCTGATCTTTTGATTTATTGTAGAAATGAGGTCTCGCTGCCCAGGCGGGTCTCGAACCTGCAGGCTCAGGCAATCCACTCACCTCAGCCTCCCAAAGGCACGGTATTACAGGCTGAGCCACCGAGCCCGGCTCTGTTTACACTTTAAATGATAAGTTTTAATTAAAGAAAATATTTTAAATATTTATTACATATGTCATTTATTTTTAACTGCATTATAGAATGGGTTTTATATCTTTTAATTTTTTGAGTATACAGGGCCATCATTTGAACAGTCTGTGATATGGTTAGGATGCTCTTAGGAATCGATCAGTGTTTCAGAACTGTGAGCCCCTTGGCTGCTGCCTGCATGTCTTTACTTTTATAAATCTACTCTAGTAACACTGTTTTTTGGAAGCTTGAAAATTATACACTTGAACTTGTAAAAGTTTTATGTAAAGCAATAGCAAGGGTATGCTAACTCTTGGCCTGAGAGACCAGTTTTGAAAACAAAAACAAAAATAACCGTTTTACCAATAAAGTCTCTGATAATGTGGTTGCCTGTTCAAAAGATAAAAGGAAAAAAAAAAAGAAGGAGAAAAATGCTTATCTCATTATTCTGGATTCCAGAGGATTTAATTTGCTGGACAGATAGGCAAATATCATTGATAGATTCTGATATTGAGATATTTGCAACAAAAATATTTCTTTACTATATAGATGTTTCACGAGAGCTAATTAAAATTATAAAACCCTTTCAGAACATTTTGAATCAAATCAGGTAGACCATGTATTTATAGCAGGAATTAGTTGTTATGCATGCAATTAGGATGATCTGAAATAATATTGTTAAAAGAGTATTGTACTTAATCTCTCCCAGCTTGTTAATAATATGATATTGAAGGCTGAATCATAGTTACCTAACTGTACATGGGTCTTGTTGAACTTGACAGTGGCTTTAATTTGATATTTTAAAAATGGCTGTGGTGGAAGACTGAGGTGGAAGAATCTCCTGAGCCCAGCAGGTTGATGCTGCGGTGGTTATAAGCATGCCACTGCACTCCAGTCTGGGCAACAAAGAGTGAGATTCTGACTCAAAAAAAAAAAAGTTTGGTTCACAAAGTTAAAAATTTTTACAATCACAATCTTTTATCAACTGTCAATTTTTAACATATCTGGGTTGGAGGGAAAGATGGTGTAGTGGGTGCTATGATCAATTTTTATCAATTTCCAAATGCAAAGTGAACATAAACATAAAAAAGAATTGCTTGCTTCCTGACTCTGTAAATGAGTTGTGTATAATACTAATAAGCACATTAAGCAAGATAGCATTTCCTTAGGAGAACAGTTACATAGCAATATGGTTTCCTGAGAAGGTATATCTGGGTAATAAGAAGGTGGTATGGGAAACAGAGGATTGGAGATATTCTGTAGAAGTTCATGTAAATAGATTTTGTGCATGAACACACCTAAAACTGGAAGAATATACTTAAAAAACAAAAGCATTCTGCTATGTGAAGAATTTTGACAGGGGTCCCTAAAGACAAGCAACATTTTAACTTCTTGTTGTTGAAGAAGAAAAGAGTATTCAAATTTTAAAATAAGTTGTGAATTCATGGGTGAACTGGATTAAAAATGATAACTAAAACCACTCATCTCCATCACCCTTCCTATCTAAACAATAGAAATGATGGATAAAACTGGTGTTGTGTGTGTGCGTGTCTGTGTGTACATAAATACACATATATACATACATATATGTCAAAATGAGAATACAGATATAAATATAGATATCATAATTGGAAAGCAATTTGACTGTGGAAAGAACCTTTCTAAAGGAACTCCATTAATAAATAAGATTGATGGACCCTCTAGCTAAATTGACCAAGAAAAAGAGAGAAAAACCCCAAATAAATGCAATCAGAAATGCAAAAGATCAAATCATAATGGACTCCAAAGAAATTTAAAAAATTATCAGAGATTACTGTGCACACTGGAATGGAAACAAACTTGAAAACCCAAATGAAATGAGGGATTTTCTGACATCACACAATCTTCCAAGATTGAAACAAGAAGAAATTGAGATCCTAAACAGAATGATAACAAGCCAGGAAATAGACTGTCATAAGAAAACTACCTACAAAAAAAGTTCTGGACCAGACGGCTTTCCAGAGGAGTTCTACAAGACATACAAGGAGGAGCTGATACCAATCCTGTTGAAAGTATTCCAAGCAATCGAGAAAGATGGAACTCTCCTCAAATCATTTTATGAAGCTAACATCATACTGATATCCAAACTAGTTAAAGATCCAATAAAGAAAGAGCTACAGGCCAACATCCCTGATAAACATAGATGCAGAAATACTCAAAAAGATCCTAGCAAATCGGATCCAACAACACATCTCAAAAATCATCCACCGTGATCAAGTAGGCTTCATCCCTGGGATGCAGGGCTGGTTCAATATCCACAAGATCACAAATGTAATTAAATGTATCAACAGATTTAAAATAGGAACCACATGATTATATCAATAGATGTAGAAAAAGCTTTTGATAACATCCAACATCCCTTCTTGATTAAAAAATCTTTGATTACCTAGGCATAAAGGAAACATATCTCAAAATAGTGGGAACCATCTACAATAAACCCACAGCCAATATATTGCTAAATGGAGGAAAATTGGAAGTATTTCCCCTGAAAACCAGAACAAGACAAGGCTGCCCACTTTCACCCCTCTTGTTCAGCATTGCGTTGGAAGTTCTAGCTAAATCAATCAGAAAAGAGAAGAAAATAAGGGGTATCCAGGTAGGGAAAGAGGAAGTTGAGCTATTCCCTCTCTGCTGATTATATGGTTCTATACCCCCCAAACCCAAGATAATCTGTCAAAAACATTCTTTCATGATAAAGGACTTTAGAAAAGTCTCAGGGCACAAAATCAATGTGCAAATGTCAGTGACACTCTTATACACCAACAGCAAAAAGGCAGAAAACCAAATAAAAAGCACAATCCCATTCATAATAGCCACATCAAAAAAAA
>NW_007233300.1:11952-59367 GCF_000164805.1 Carlito syrichta | reverse complement strand
TGAAAGTCTTTTACAATGAAAACTACAAAACATTGCTCAAAGAAATCAAAGATGACACAAACAAATGAAAAAATATTCCATGCTCATGGATTAGAAGAATCAACATTGTTAAGATGTCCATCCTACCCATGGCAATCTACAGATTTAATTCAATGCCCATTAAATTACCAGCATCATTCTTCTCAGACCAGTAAACAACAATACAGAAATTTATATGGAATCATAAATGACCTTGAATAGCCAAAATAGTCTCCATCAAAACAAACAAAGTGGGTGGTATCACACTTCCAGACTTTATACTTTATAATAAGGCTAAAATAATCAAAACAGCTTGGTATTGGTACAAGAACAAGCATACAGACCAATGGAACAGGATAGAGTGTCCAGAAACAAAACCTCAATTTCTCAACCAACTCATCTTTGACAAAGCCTCCACCATCAACCACTGGGGAGAGGAGAACTTATTCAGTAAAAGGTGCTGTGAAAAGTGGCTGATGACATGCAGAAGATTAAAACAAAACCCCTACCTAACACCATACACAAAAATCAACTCTAAATGGATTAAAGACCTAAACGAAAAACCTCAAACTATAAGAACCTTAGAAAATGCAGGAGACACCTTTATGAAAGTTGAAACTGGCAACCAATTCCTGATGAAAATCCCAAGTGCCTATGCCATTAAGACATAAGATAGACAAGTGGGACCTCATACACATGAAAAGCTTCTGCAAAGTAAAAGAAACCATCAAGAGAGTGAGGAGACAGACCACAGACTGGGAGAAAAATATCTGTCAGCTGAATATCTGACAAAGGCCTAACATCTAGGATCTACAAGGAACTCAAGCATGCTGAAAAGAAAAAAAACAAGCAGCCCTATTAAAAAGTGGACACAAGATATGAATAGACAATTCTTAAAAGAAGACATGCGAGCAGCCAACAGATACATGAAAAAATGCTGAGGACTAATCATCAAAAAATGCAAATTAAAACTTCACTGAGATACTACCTAACTCCAGTCAGGATGGCCATCATCAATAACTCAAAAGACAATGGATGCTAGAGAGGAAGCAGGGAAAAGGGAACAACACTTTTACACAATGGTGGGGATGTATACTAGTACAACCTCTGTGGAAAACAGTGTGGTGATTCCTAAAAGATCTAAAGTCAACCTCCCATACCACCCATCAATCCCCCTTCTGGGAATATACCCAAAGGAACTCAAATCATTCCACAAAAGAGACACCTGTGCACAAATGTTTATTGCACCACTATTCACAACAGCAAAAACATGAAACCAACCATGTTGCCCATCAAAAGTAGACTGGATGAAAAAAATGTGGTACATATACATGATGGAATATTACACAGACATAAAGAAGGAAAAAATTATGGACTTCACAGCAACTTGGGTGGATTTAGAGTCTGTAATACTCAGTGATCTATCACAGAAGCAAAGAACTGTTCTCAATCATAAGTGGGCCCTGAACAATTATCATAATACTATAAGAAAGGGATTGGTTGTAGTGAGAAACTGCCAGGGGACGGAGCAGGGGTAGGGCACATTTCATCAATAAGGGTACCTGGTCTCATACCAGGTAATGTGGTGACAAAAGTGAGGCCCAAACTTTACCTATACAATGACCATTTGTATACCTAACCCTGAATTGTATCCCACTTCTTTAAAATAAAACTTTAAAAAAAATTTTAAATTTTTTAGCTGCCACTCTTCACTTTTCCCCATTTCCTGCTCCACCCCAGACTTCCACAGTCACTAGTCTACTTTCTTCCTCTTTTAATTTGCTTATTCTGGACACTTCATATAATCTCTAAACTATTTGTGCAACACCTTTGGAAGTTTAAATGATCTCAAAGTAAAAAAATGATTTATTTACTTTTCTATTGTCTTTTTGAATATATGCTTTTGTAAATAATTTGTTCTAATGTTCAACATTAATTACATTATATAACTAATATGAAAATAGAAGCTATAGAGCTATAGATCAATATCTGATTTGCTTCTGGATATAAAAACTCTACTTTTTTTGACTCAGGAGCTAGTATTTGAAACACTATACTACATTGCTACACAATGCCCAGAACTTAACTTACCTATTTCTGCATCTGTTCTTGTGTGTAGCAGAATTTTTGGCATATATGAGGTAATTAATAAATGCTTGTTGAATTAATATCAGCATGCATGTATACATCAATGAATAAGTGAATGAGTCATTTCATATTATGTAAGCATAAATATAAGTTTAATTGAATGGGCTTTCAAAACCAATCATTTTAGCATCATCCATCCTTCATGTTATTTGTATTCAGAATATTTTAAATTTTAATTCTGGCTCTACTTTTAACTGTTTTGATCAAACAAGTTAATCTTACCAGTAAGCTTCAGTTAGTTTACCTAAAAATGACAATGATAATATATTCCAACACCACCTCAAATCATTGTCATACAGGATTTGCGTAATGATGTAGTTTTTCTAAGATATGTGGGGAACTATTATAATATATGAAGAGCTATAACTTGGGAGATATATTTACATATGATGGCATGAAATATTTTCAAACATTGTTAATGCATTCCTATATGAATCTGTTCAGAGTACCTAGCAGCAATAAACAGTTAAATTTCCTTGAGTAACATAAAACATTCTCAGACTTATCTGGCTGGCCCAGATGGGTCTTAAAGAAGATTCTTTCCATAGAAGAGTTTGCATTTACACATGTGAGTTCCCATTGATGTCAAAGCAAATATTAGCCAAAAAAAGAAGCTCTTAAAACTGTCTAACTGCTCAGATGTCTGGTACAGAAACTCGCAGGGAAGAAGGATAAAATGAAATATAAAAATAGTTCTTACAGTGTCTTTGAAACACGTATATTTAAGTAAAAAATGTTTCAGGAAAATGGCCTCTTCCACAAACCAGAATTAAAGGTACAAGGAAAGTAAAGGATCAACAAAAAAGACAGGTCAGTTTAATTCCAGTTTATATCTAAAACATAGATGAGGAATAGAATATGGAGCTCTTGCATAGTTTTAATCACACAGCCAAGTCACTCAGTCAGTGGTAGGGCTATTAAGGCTTTTCAGGAAGGACTGACAAGGCAGACATCAAAGAAGATGGCCTAGGACACTCCACATATTAAAATGGCATAACAACAAAAGGACCTACAATTATTATGGGCCTAACATAGTCTCAGTGTATTCCAAATGAGAATCTGGATAAGGGAAGAAGAGAGAAGAATAAAAGGAAGCAGAACTTTGAATATTCTATGAGGTTATTAGATAATGTCAAACCATGTGTGCAAACTTGAAAACTTGGGGACTTCAGACTTGTTGTTTTCCTCATTGAGGAAGTCAGTATTGACCACAAATTATGTGTTTGCAAATCCACACTTCTCTGTAGGAAAACGTGGAGGAAGAATTCTGGGTTTTTATTTAATTGAATGTATCAGGGAATTCTGAACTCCTATGAAATTAAAACTATAAGCTATTAAACATCATGAGATTCAGAGAAAGAGAAATTTCTACTAGGGTTGAGTTAAAAATAGCTACATAGAAGTGGCTTGGAGGAGGCAAGACTTTGGCTGGAAATATTTGTTTAGAGAGGTTAAGAACCTTGTCTTGAAATCATATTTGCATTGTAATCACAATGTTTTTATTTAGATTTGATGTTTGTTTGGGGTGACTTTCAGTACCTGACTTAGATATAAGGCCTTAAACTCTCATCACCACAAAGACAATCTTTGCTGTTTGCAATATTTAAAAAAATGAAAGCAATAACAACAGAAAATAATAAAGTTAATCATATAAGGTAGTGTATGAGGGAGTGACAGATAATTGAATATGAACTTTCTGAGCCAGGAAGGAATTGAGGGATAAGCAACATCTATGTGGGGCAGAGAAATCTGAGAGGCTTAATAAAGGACGTAAGCAGAGCTTCAATTAGGGCTTGAAACTTAAGTTGATTTAGAACACTGAAGAAGAAGGGATTCTTGGGCACTAGCATTTGGAGAAAGACTGTTTGGAGAGAAGAAAGTCTCCCACACTGTCATGTAATGGAAAATGTACCATCTATCCAGATATAGTTCTCCATTCAAGTCTTCAAATTTCAGAGAAATGCGTTCATGGTATTCAGATATTGCAGGATGGACCTTATGGATGGGACCTTCTTTAAAGTTTAAAAACACAAATGTGTAAGTGTGCATTTGATTTTAATACTAGCATGTGTAGTTTTTGTAGAAAAGACACCACTTATTTCACATTTCATATTCAGTCCAGCAGATTGCTAGTGACTTATTGGACTATTCTCTGAGTCATGGCTTAGTTCAGCAAGAGAAACATGCCTGGATCTATCATTGATGTCTTTCTTGAAGACAGAAGAAACCATGGATGACAATTCTGTATTTCCCCAAATCCAGGTGTGTGTAATGAACATGGCACTAAACATAGAGTATTGGATTGAAAGTGCTAACTCCATCACTGTCATTTGTGGCCCCGAATAAGCTATTCAGCCATTTTAAACTAAAGATTCTGTCAGTGAAATGAGGTTGCAAGCCGGGCTCGGTGGCTCAACCTATAATCCTGTGCCTTTGGGAGGCTGAGGTGAGTGGATTGACTGAGCCCGCGGGTTCGAGACCTGCCTGGGCAGCAAGACCTCATCTCTACAATAAATCAAAAAATCAGCTGGACGTCATAGCGCACGCCTGTAGTTCCAGCTACTTGGAAGGCTGAGGCAGAAGGATCGCCGAAGACCAGCAGGTCAAGGCTGCGGTGGCCGGGAGCAGCCACTGCACTCCAGTCTGGGTGACAGAGTGAGACTCCAACTCAAAAAAAAAAAAGAAAGAAAGAAATGAGGTTGCTATTTACATTATAGAAATTTTATAAGACATAGATCACAAGTATTGAGGCCTTGACTAAAACCTAAAATGCAGAAGCCATTCAATGCAGAAGCCATTTATTTCTAATTTTTGCCAAACGCTTTACAGATGCTGTTAAGGAAAACATGAAACTCTATTCTAAAATGTGGCACATGTAAACAACATAGTAAATTCTAATATTTTCATGTAAGCATCATGGGAAATAGTTACCCTTGTATTTCACAAAATGTCCTGAGTGATCTGTCTCTTGCATTTGCCAGAGACAGATCACTGGGCTGGTATACCACTCATCTTGATCTAGCATGATATTTTTATAATCTTTAGAGATATACAGATCAATCTCAGAGCTGGTCAATTTACCATAAGTCAAAAAATATTGCAGAAATGTCACAGTATGTTTTTATTTGGACATATTTGATATTTCATGCTTTTTCTCCACCTTGTTGAAGTTTTAAAAATCATCAAATACTATCAGCTTTCTTATTCTTCTTAAGGACTGTTTAGTTTTTACAGAAGTTACGATGTCAGTCTTGAGTTGAAACTCTGCTTGTCTCATGATTTAATGATTGTCCTTGGGCAACACACTTAATACTCATGCATTTTTATTTTCCTGTCTGTAATATGGTATTCATATTTGCCCACCAAAGCATCAGACTTGTAAAAGATTAATAACCTAAAATATCTTCAGAATATGATGAGCCGCTTCTTTGTCATTGACATTATTCCCTTTGGGGGGATCTTACAATTTCATTTTTTTATGTGGATTTCAGTGACTATTAGTAACACCAGTCAATTAAAAATTTTTTAAATAAGCAAACAAACATCTAAAACAAATCTTGAAATGTCTGGAATATAATTGTGTTCATATCATGATAAAAACAAAGCAAACCAATTTGTTTTAGTTTTTTCTTTTTTTTTTTAGTGCGCTACAAAGGTATTGTTTTTAGTCTTATGAAACTTGGAATTGTAACAGTACTAGTCTAAGCTTTCTAATCTTAGAAAATCTTGAATGTTCTTTAGTTTTATCTGTATTCTTTGGGGGAGCTAAGTGAATTCTCAGTAATTATCACTTTAAATAGTTAAAAGTCTAAAATCAGCCAGGATATAATGAGGAGAACCAGAAAAAGAGAAAGACCTATGGATTTGCTTAACTACAAAAACATGCTAATTCTGTTGTAAGATGAAACATAGATCATACTCCTAGTTTGCATTACTTGTATTCCATATAAAAAGAGGGAAAATATTTCCTCTGGTTGCTAAAGTGATTGTTTCTTCCAGAAAAGCAACGGTAGAAGGTATTTTTGTCGATAAAAAATTGCTATTTGATAGAAATTGATACAGAAGGGCTGTTTTGGTGAAATTGAAATAGTGCTACTGTTTACCATCTGCAAAGTCAGCCTTTTCTGATAGACGTACAGATAAAAGAAGGGCTAACAGTATAGAACACAAGCCTCCAAAATTAATACCTTAGCATCTGAAAGTCTTATGGGACATATAATAAACCCAAATGGAAAGAACCAGATCAACATCAGCTACTGTGAGAAGATTGCAGGATAGTCAGTGAAAAAATTACCAGTTTAATATACCAACCATTGAATTTCCCTATTAATTATACTTCCTGATATAACTTGGTGTCAAAAATTGCTGGCAAGATATGATGACCAGGGAAAGAGAATTACTTTGTTGACTTAATGACTGTCTCTCAGTTGTAACTCAAAGCAAAGTGAAATGTTAGTAAAATTCATGTATCTATAACTACGTGGTCGTATGCTAACTTATTCAAATAGGGTTTTCTGATTTTTTGAAGGTAATTTTATGTTCTGAGTGCTAGAGTGTTGATTTCTAGAAAGCACAGACCATACTTTCCATGCCTCTGCATTCTCTGTTATGTCCTAGGGCTGAGTGTGTCATGGTTGATGCTCATAAGTTCTTAGTAATTGATGTACCTCTTCATTCTCTGTAATCCAACCCTCCATTTTCCTCTTTGCTATGATTCAGACGCTGTCGGTTTTAGACAGTCCATTTGACTTTATCTGGGAATGAAGGAATGTTTGTGAAGAGGAAAAGCTCATCCTATAGTTTTCTCTTGTGGACTTTGTGAGAGCTGAATTGGTTAAAAATAATGTAGGGGCACATAATAGATATTTGAATGGAATGGTATCTGTCAGATCATTCTTGTTTTAAAGACAAGAAAACTGAGGATAAAGATATTAGAGGATTTGTGGCAGCTGGCATAAAGGCATCAACTAGTTCAGTGTTTTATTTTAGCAGTGATTTCTCCTTTGGGAATTCTGCCTTCAGTTCTGGAGTGATGTTAGACTCATAAGATCATAATTAGTCAAAAATTTAAGCTACTTAAGCTTTGTCAGCACTCCTGTGCACTGTCTAAAATGGGAAAGATTATCTTACCCTCTTAACCAGTTGGATTCACTAGATGAAAATGTGAAACATCCTTATTATATGAAAAGTAAAGCACAAGTTCTTTCTGCTGTGTTCAAAGCAGGCTTTGGAGAGGGTGTTCGTTCTTCAAAACAATAGTATGTCTTTGTAAATGAATATCCTATTGAATCAAAGTTTATGCTGGTGCAGTATGAGAAGAGCCTCTTTCAATTTCCTCTGGTGCTGTCAACTATTTAGTCTGAGACTGTTTACACTTTCTTGGATATAAATGATTTTATCTCCATTGCTGACAATGTTGAATTCAATGTCCTTCTTTTTGATACAGTATTTGCTGAAGAAATTGTATTGATTTACAGAGTCTCTCTTCTGTAATTCCCTTAACATCTCAAGGCCTTTTAGGTTAACCAGTTTCTTTCAAACACCCTTCAAGACAAAAACATTGGTTTTCAAAATCTCAGAAGACTCTAGCAATATGGGAATCAGTGCTGGCCCTGGTGATTAATAATTTACGGTTATATAGCTATTTTACAAATTCGAGTTCTAGCAGCATTTAACTTTTTTCAGTCTCATTTTTTTGTAAGCCACCAGTAGTTCTGCTTTTATTTGTGATGTATTTTCTTCAGATGTATAAGTGAAAGCAATGATTTATTTGCACGAGATAAGGAAGAAGCAAGGGAAATTAACTCCCTCCACCCACTCCCCCCTTAGACAATCAATAATTCCTGTTCTCATCCAGGCTTTAATCATTGCCTGTCTGGATTACTGCAGACTTCTTCTTGGTTTTCCTATCTATGACCTCCCTCCTCACTAGGGAGTTCAAAAACTTTGGCTAAATTCATCTTCCTCTCCCCGAAACCATATTACTAGTCTTCAAGTGTCCTGCTTGCTTTCAGAGTTAAGTTTGAATTTCTTGATTGTGGTCAACCTAGTGGAAACCAATTTAATTTTGCTCTACCCTGAAGTCAGAGTGCTTTTTAGCTCATCTATTTTCTTTGAGTCGTCAAAAGTTCTTCCAAGAGAGTTTTCTAGATGGTTTGCTGAATGTGAAAAGTGATTTTCCAATCATACCTGTTAACAAAATGTGAATCTTAAGTGTGAGTTTAGGCCAGAAACCATGTAATATCTTTTCAGTGAGTACATACTGCTTTTCTTTCTTTCTTTTTTCTTTTTTGAGTTGGAGTCTCACTCTGTATCCCAGGCTGGAGTGCGGTGGCACGCTCACGGCCACCCCAGCATCCACCCGATGGGCTCAGGTGATCCTTCCACCCCGGCCTTCCCAGTAGCTGGAACTACAGGTGTGCGCTATACCTAGCTAATTTTTTTTTGATTTATTGTAGAGACGAGGTCTTGTCAAGTTGCCTGGGCTGGTCTTGAACCTGCGGTCTCAGGCAGTCCACTAGCCTCAGTCTCCCAAAGTGCTGGGATTACAGGCTGAGCCACTGAGCCCAACCACACACTGCTCTTAATAGTGCGAATGACTTCCAGAAAGCATTTTATTTGTGCTGTAGCATGCTTTTTTCACATTTATCATTTAAATTGGCATAAAGCATAAGGTTATGATGGCAACTTGCTGCCTATAATATAACAACGCAAAGATGCATTGTTTTGAATTTAAGCATTTTCCCCCTGTTTTGTGTTCTTTGGTGAAAACTTTTGCATAAAATCACTTCATTGAAAAACAAGGGGAAGGGTTATAGGTGACTAGAAAGATGAATTAGGAAGGGTAAAATTAAATAAAGAATAGACGTGGTGAGTCATACAGTGAAGACATTGAAACCGTCCTCTCAGATGACAGCTGGTCAACCAGAATCTTATAGATTATACTAGGCTTATCCTGTGTTATTGAACATGTACACACTGCTATTTTTCCTAATGGGTACTGATGAAACTACCTTTTGTGTATTCCTTATTCTATTTATGTATTCAACAAATATGTAATGAGAGAATACCATGTTCCTGGCATTGTTTGGGAGAAGTGGGGATAGAGTTAAAAACAAGGCAGCCAAGCCCATGAAAAACTGATGCTTGCTTTTTAGGTGAATTGGGTATGGGATTGAGAATGAATATAAACACATAAAAGAGTGAATATACACAACAATTGAGATTGTGCTCAATTCAAGGAAGAAAATAAAAATTAATGGGAGTGAGGGATCATGGAGTGACAGAAAAGAGCTCCCTTGGGTCATGTAGGCAGAGATGACCTTTGTGAATAGGAGAAATTTAAACAGAAATCTCGGTTATGAATTGTCTGCTATGTGAAGAGCTAGAGAGCAAGCATTTCAGACAGAGAAGGAAGTAAACAAAAGGTCCCAAGTCAGCATTGTGTTCAGAGAACAGAGGAAAGCCATCATGGTCAGAGCAAGTTGAGTAAGAGGGAGGATTGTAAGTGATTGAAGGTGGAGAGATAGGCAGGGGAGCTCAGACTTGTGGGCCATAGAAAGAAGTCTGGCTCTTGTTTTAGACTCAATTGGAGAAAGTTAACCAGAAAGCTCTGGTGATCTGATTTACCTTTTAAAGTGATGACTCTGGCAGATGTGTAGTGAATGAACTACAGAAGAGCAAATTTTGGCATTTCCTAGTCCATCTCTAAAATCTGAACCCTTTCTAGACTATTAAACTGAACCACCACCAAATTAGCAAGAATTAGCTCAATTTCTTTCAACTCCAAATATTTTCAAGATATATAGTTTCTCCCATATGATCAGCAGTGGTTTTCAAAAAATTTTCATGCATGTCTCTTAACTAAGGGTCATGATGTAGCTGGGAGGTCTTGAAGTCATCTTACTTTTGTCTATTCTATCTATCTACCTACCTATCTATCTACCTACCTATCTATCTGGAACTCCAGAAAAAAAATACTGAAATTATTTTTTGGAGAACGGGTTCCTTGTTCCACTAGGTAAGTGTTCTAGGACCCCGTTAGCATCAGTGTACCAGTTAGCATTGTTGTGAGGAGCTGCCCTTGGCAGCTGATTTTTTTTTTTTTTTTTTTGAGATTCTTTCGATGTGTTTGACCATTTCATGATGGGTGATTTATGAACACACTTGCCCACACTGAGTTGAATGTTCAGCAGTTTTTGATCAAAAGCAGCATGACCCCTGTACCCTACCCTTCCTATTCACCCGATTTCTCCCTGAGTGACTTTTTTTGTTTATTTCCCTGGATGAAAAAATCCTTAGAGGGAAACATTTTGCCAATGTAGAAGAGATGAAACCAAAAACGGCAGAAGCACTAAAAGGCATCAAAATTAACAAATTCAAAAACTGTTTTGAGCAGTGGAAAAAGTGTCTTGTTAGGTGTAATGTATCAAATAGAGAGTACTTTGAAGGTGAGTGAAGTTTAAACATGTAAGAATAAATATACAATTTATTATAAATAAATTTTGGGTTTTGGGGATGCCCCAACCTATCTATCTGTCAATGATCTACCTACCTACTTATTTGTAGAGACAAGGTTTCATTCTGCCATTTATGCTGGAGTGCAGTGGCATGATCATAGCTCACTGCTGCTGGAACTCTTGGGCTCAAGCAAGGCTTCACCTCAGCCTCGCAAGGAACTGGTACTACAGGTGGACACTATCACACGCAGCTAATTTCTTTTGAAAAACTTTTTGTAGAAACAGAGTCTTGCTATGTTGCCCAGGCTGATCTTGAGTGGCAGGATCATAGCTCACTGCAGTTCAAACTCCTTGGCTCAAGCAATCCTCCCACCTTGGCCTCCCAAAATGCTAGGATTTCAGACATAAACCACCAAGCCCAGCCTCCTGTTTTATTCATTTATGCTTTGCTTCTGCTTATGGTTTAGATACACAAAAAAATATGTGACTAAATTATGCTTCCAAATACTGGTCTGTAGGATTTTTTTTTTTTGAGTTGGAGTCTCACTCTGTTGCCCAGACTGGAGTGCAGTGGCATGCTCATGGCCACTGCAGCCTCCACTGCTGGGCTCAGATGATTCTTCAACCTCAGCCTTCCAAGTAGTTGGAACTACAGGCGCATGGTCACCATGCTCGGCTAATTTTTTGATTAATTGTAGAGATGAAGTCTTGCCATGTTGCCCAGGCGGGTTGCGAACCCTTGGACTCAGGCGATTCTCTTGCCTCTGCCTTCTAAAGTGCTGGGATTATATACATGAGTCACCGCACCCTGCTCTCTAAATATCTTTTCAGCCTCATTTGCCACTTACTCCCTATCACCTCAGGCTGAACCCTGCCTTCCATATACTATTGTGAAGAGTTCTCTGAGTATAACTAACTGCACTATGATTTTTAGCTTTGTGCATTCTGTTGCCATTGGTTAGAATGTCTTCTCATTGACAAATGCCTTCTCAGACATTAAAACTCAGTAAAAACTTTTTAAATGTGTTTGTTCCAACCTAACATTTTGCAAGAACCATTGTGCCAGAAAGTATTCTTTCTAATCCAGTATTTATTTTATTTTTAAATATTTTCCCCAGTCTTATTTAGTTTCCTGAGAACAAACAAATCTATGTATTATTTCACTTTTTATTTGCCTATAATAGCATTTAACACTTAATAGGTCAAAAGTATCATTGACTGAAATAATCATTTATTCAGTGCATACATAAATGAAAGTTGTGGTCATTTAAGCATGTTTAAGCCATTTGCTAACTTTATGCTGCCAAATTATGAATATCTGATATATTTGGAACACCTCCTTTTAAATCCTGGGACTGTAGAAGAGAAATGATAGAGGCTGCACTCAGACTGAACTTTGAAACAACATCAAAAATTATTGATAGACGTACAAGTAGTTAAAATTTAAATGTTTGGGTTTGTAGTATTGACAATCCTAAATAAAGGCCTCCATCTTCATCTAAGTGGGCCTATTAAGGTAAATAAATAAAAGGGAAATGGTATTTGGCTTTTAAGATGTCTTCAGTGCTTATCACTGTACCTACTGCATATGTTAAACTTTCTAAATATTCATTGAATAATAAATTTAACCAAAAAGGTGTAAGGCTTGTATACCGAAAACGATGAAACATTGCTGAAAGAAATCAATGACCTAAATAAATAGAAAGCCATCTTTTGATCTTGAATGACAAAAATTAATACTGTTAAAATGGCAATACTTCCCAAATTGATATACAGATTCAATAAAATCCCTACCAAGCGTATAAATGACAAAAAATAGATAAATTTGACTTGATCAAAATTAAGAATATTTGTGCATCAAAGGACATTATCCAGAAAGTGAAAAGACAACCCACAGAATGGGAAAAAAGATTTGTAAACCATATATCAAATAAACTTTTAACATTCAGAATATATAAAGATCTCCTAAAACTCAAAACAACAAAATGACAACCCAATTTAAAAATCAAGCAAAGGCTTAAATAGACATTTCTCCAAATAACATGTACAAAATGAATAAGCAATAAAAATATACTCAATGTCCTTACCTTTTAAGAAAATGCAAACCAAAGCCTCAATAAGATGTTAATTCACACCCACCAAGATGGCTATAATTTATTTTTATTTAATTTTATTTTTTTTGAGTTGGAGTCTCACTCTGTCGCCCAGACTGGAGTGCAGTGGCCGCTCCCGGCCACTGCAGCCTCGACCTGCTGGGCTCCGGAGATTCTTCCACCTCAGCCTTCCAAGTAGCTGGAACTACAGGCGTGCGCTACCACACCTGGCTAATTTTTTTTTTTTTTAATTTATTGTAGAGATGAGGTCTTGCCAAGTTGACCAGGCGGGTCTCAAATCCGCGGGCTCAGGCAATCCATACACTTTTTTTTTTTTAAGGAAAGAAAAATAAATATGGAAGATAAATTTGGATACATGTCTAGTGATTGTGTCAAATAATATACCTGCTCTAGAAAATAGTTTGGTGGTTACTCAAAAAGTTAAGTATAGAATTTTTTTTATGTCCCAGCAATCCTAGGTATATACCCAAGATAATTTTTAAAATATATTTAAACATATAACTTGTACATGAATGTTGATCACAGTATTTGGAATAGCCATAAAGTAAAGACAGCCCAAATGTTCTTCAACCAAAGAATAAATAAGCAAAATGTAATTTATCTATACAATTTGATTTTAGCCTTAAAAAAATAAAATACTGATGCATGCTACAATATGGATGCGTCTTGAAAACATTACACTTAGTAAAAGATGGTACGTGAAAGGTCACATATATTGCGTGATTGTATTTATCTGAAATGTCTAGAATAAATAAATTCTTAAAGACAAAAAGCAGTTTAGTGATTTCTAGGGGCAGAGGGGAAAGGGAATGGAGAGGTAGTGCTAAAAGGGTACAGGGAGTCTTTTTAGAAGGATGAACGTGTACTGGAACTAGATAGTGGTGATGGTTGGGTAGCATTGTGAATATACTAAAAGCTGCTGTATTGTACACTTTAAAATTGTTAAAATGGTGTATTTGATAGTGCATAAACTTTATCTCAACTAAAAAAAAAAGCAGATGAGCAATATTAACACATCACTTATTAACTTAATTATGAATTCAATCAGAAATTATTTGAGTAGCTTGTTTTAAGCTCTGCGTTTAAATTATGGATAAATGTACAGATGGCCAGGTGGACAATCAATGAATAGAGAGAAAGACGAATGCACTGAAAAGTGAATGAATGAATGAATCCTCACCTGTTCAAAATCACAGGGTTAATAATGAAATAGAGCTCACTATCTATAACTCATACTCAGTTAAATCTGTTTTTTTTTTTTTCTTATCCCATTTGACCTCCACAAATTCATGATCTGACCAATAAGAGATTCCTATTTGTGGTCTTTAAATGTTTGTGTATATTTATATGAGGCATTTTCTAAAGATAGAGTCTTACTTTGATCTCTATCTTCTTGATACTCCACACAGTTCACTATTCACTTGATTACTTTTTTGTCTGCTCAGTTGAATTAATTGCATTTTAGTGACAGAGACAACTTCTTAAATTTTCTGTTGCCCCATGTCTACTTATAAGATATATGTTTATTATTTTCAAATGCAGGAAATTATTTCAACATTTAAGAAAACTTTGTGGTTTAATCTTCCAGGTTATCAGTATCCCACTATATTTGGATTTTGGTGTGCTAGATATTCTTAACTGAAGATATGTCTGAAATTTTAAAAAAATTGTGGATGGAGCAAAGGGAAAAATAACTTGGGCATTTAAAATGTTTAATTGTTTTAATACAATGATAAAATTGTTTAAATTGAATTTAGTTGATAGTGTTTTTATTTAGGAAAGGAAAAGAGAAAAAGGAATAAAAACTTTGAGAACCAGATGGAACTGAGTTGTTGTTCACTTTTTGGATAGCTATTAACTCTTTTGAGCACTAGAGTGTCATTTAGTGCATTGGGGCTGACAGGTAATAAACACAATTTGAGTACAGGAGTGGTAACTTCCTTAGGGATTGATTGGTGGGCCCTGGCTGGTTTCCAAGACTGTGGAAGCTCAGAGAAGAGAACCAGACCAGTCTGGTTTCAACTCTGTCAAATAAATTCTTTCTATCTGATTATGATTGGGCAGATCCACCCCACCCATGCAAGAACCTACTTTGCATATATATAAGGTTTGCATATGATGACTTGAGGCTGGTCAATATTACAGTAGAAAGATAGTAATATTAAAGCTGTCTACTATTACCAATTTTTTTGTCTGTTTTGTCTAAACCAAATAGTTTTGGCACCATTCTCATAGTGTTTTTTTTAATATATATAATATCACTTTTTTTCATTCTACAAGTATAATTGTGTGAAAGCACTGTGCTACAGCCCTTTTAGGAATGTGAAGATGAATGTTTCAAGATCCCTTCATTCAAGAAGTTTTAAACCTATTTGGAGCAATAAACCATTATACCAGTAACTATAATGAAAAGCAGTACACATCGATAGCAGTTAAGTGACAAGAAATCTAGAGATGTTTCCCAAGTAGGGAAGGGACTCATAAAACTGCTAGAAAAAAAAGCATTGATAAGAAGCAGAAGTACTTGTATCCCTAATCAAGATGAAATGACACTTGCCAAGAAATATCAGTTGAAATTACAAAAAAAAAAAAGAAAAGACATTTTTCTCTTTTCCCTTTAGAAAATTACATCTCAGGGACTAATATCAAAATAACCATCCATTTTCTGTTGCTTATAACAGAATACCTGAAACTGGGAAATTTATTTTTAAAAAGGAATTTATATCTTACAGTTATAGAGACAGAAGTCAGTCCAAGGTTGAGGGATCACATCTAGTGATCCCTTCTTAATGGTATGGACTCTTTGTAGAGTCCCAGGCAGTGCAGGGTGTTTCATGCGCAGGGGTCTGAACTGGCGCCAGCTCAGGTCTCTTTCGTTTTTGTTTTTTTCTTGTAAAGTCACCAGTTCTACTCCTGTTATAACTCATTAATCCATTAACAGATTAACGGCCTCACCTCTCAATATTGCCTTATTGAGGACTAAATCTCAACATGACTTACAGACAGGATATTCAAGCCATAACAAATAGTTAAAGGATCTACCAATATTTGAGAATAATATCTGGAAATAATGTTTTTCCCACAGAAAGCTGGTTTTGACATCAGTTTTATGAATTTTTTTTCCCTGTTACAGGATTTTGGAGGATCTGATATTCTTCCTTTCTTCCCTCTTCCAGGTAATGGAGTTTCTGTGCAGCATTAAATCAATCACAAACATTCTATTTTTTTTCTCTTAATCCATAGTCATGCAATACTTTCAGTGCCCACAGTTCTGTAAGACAACAACAACAAAAAACAACAAAAACCCCCCAAAACAATGTACTTAGAGAACACTGATAATCTTGAATTTAAGGCCCTATATAGAAAAAAATCAGGAATTATATGTCTGTTATAGGTAGATAATTTTTAAAAAATAAGCCATTGGAATAGTAAAATACCATTTGAAGAATTTGTAGTTATTTTTGTTTCTAGAGGGTTGTTTGTGCTATTTTTCCCTTTTTACAAAGATGTATTTATAAAAATAATTCTGAGGTGTGAGTCAATTTTAGAAAAACATTAATTCACGGTATCATCAGAGGGGTTTACTTTGCTGTCAGCTAGGAGTGTTGATAAAGACTTCACAGAAGAGTTGATACTTAGCTGGGTCTAGAAGAATAAGTGACTGACTGACAAGAAAATCCAAGCAGAGTAAAAGGCATGTGTGAAGGGCTAGAGATATGCCGGAGTCTAAAATATTTGACGAATGGTGAAAAATTCAAAATTTCTGAAATATGTGGGTAAATGTCAAGAGATTAGAGTTTAGAAGTGCAAAGTAGATTAATAACCAATATTAAAAGCCTTACATGCCTTGAAAATACATAGGGAATGTATTTTATAGGCAACTGAGACACAACAGAAATAGATAGGGACGTTATCAGGTATTTATTTGAAAATCTAAAGTATAGTGCCAATAAAATAGGTGGGTTGAAATGCCTACACAGGAAAGATGTTAGGAGGCTAGAAGTAGTCAGGGGTGGGTTGAATTAAAGAAGAATGAGTCCAGATAAAAGAGGTACTAGAGATATTATTAATACGAATAACCAGAGCAGATTATATTAGGAGACATTTTGAAAATGGAGGTGAAAACATGGCAACTTTGAATGTCATAGAAAGATTATTAAAAATACTAGTACAAATTTTTATCAAATTCTTTTGTCTAAATATGAAAATGTTAATGAAAGCTAGAGAGACATAGGCTCATTTCTGTTGCCAACAGAATATCAACAAACAACACAGTGGGACCAGATATAAAATCAACTGGAAACAGATCTAGGAAGCCAGTTGTGACTATTATTATATTTTCCTAGCTTTTTTTCTCCTTTTCACACATCTGTCATTTTGTACTGTTGTTGAACCAAATAAGTAAATAAATAAATAAGAAGAAAAAAGAAAAAAAAGAGAAGAGACAATCATTTCTAGTAGGGTAAAAGCCAGTGCAATTTTTGCCTTTTCTGATAATTTCAGTGATTAAGTTTCTCTCTAATAAAGTGAAGCATTTCTCAGTTATTTTCATAGCCTAAAAAAAAAGTGGTGATTAATTTTCTCCAATAACTATAAAAAAGAAAAGATAGGTGGGGAAAAGATGGGAAGCATAAAACATTATACCTACTTCTCTTTCATTTCACTTTTATTTGACTTCGTGTATCTAGGGATTTTTTTTATCCTAGCATAAATATTTATAAAATATTCCTCTCTGCTTTTCAATCTACTTTTATATTATTTAAATTTTTTTTTTTTTTTGGTTAAAACCCTGTGCTATAAAGAGGGAAGTTAGAGACCCCTTTCTAAGGCAAAAAGGGTTACAGAAAAGAGAAGTGATATGTTATGCAACAGTGTAAAAAGACTTGAAAGAGAAACTTAGCTCTGCAGACTTCTAGACTCAGCGGCTTTAAAACAATAATACCTGAGTTAGCGAGAGCAGTGTGTGTACTTTGTAATGAGTGTGTCTGTTTAAATATACTGATGTTTAATATATTTGTATGACAAGAAACTCAGAGGCTGAGTTTTACTCTTCATTCTTTCTTTAAGTGTTGATTGGGTCATAGAGTCATTCCAATGTCCTCTCAGTCATGAAGGTGTCAGGAGCATGTAATAATACTTCTTAAACTTCAGTAACCAAAATCACTACCAAAAATCATTAACGGTATTTGAGAGTCATAATATTCACCTTAATCTAATGAGGGGGGTAGATAAATAAATTGACTATTTATAGGATAGATACTTTTTTGGGGATTTTCATTTAATTTTAGGAATTTATGAAAATTTGAATTCTATAATCTGTACTATTTAAATATAAAATAATAAATGTTTCTCGATTTTAAGTAAAATTACAGCTTCAGGGAATTGAATATATTTTGTTCTGTAGTTTTACATATTTTTTAGAAAACTCAAGATTGCAGTACATGAACTCCAGCTTGAAAATAATGATAATGTTTCACTACATTGCAGTGTTTGGTAAAGCACTCAGAAGCAGGACATTAGGCTGAATAGATTACCACAGGGATCTGGCAAACACTGTCCAGCAACTGCTGTGTTAACCTTCCCAGATTAACTTGCATTATACAATTATATCTTTCTGGAATTCAGGCTATGATTTTATCTAATTCAAACCAACTTACAAAGAGATAATATGATTATATCACTCCTTACTGAAACACCAGGAAACAAAATTAATGAAAAAAAGAAAGGAAGAAAGGAAGGAAGGAAGGAAGGGAAGAAGGAAGGAAGGAAGAAAAAAGAATTCCTTCACAAAAAGCAGAAGATGAAAACAGAATTCAAAAAAGTAACAATGCTTCAGCAGTTGTCCAGTATCATCTGAAAAAAAGAAATGTCATAAACTTACCAGCTTTGTCCTACAACACATCTTCCCATCATTCCCTTAAGGGATCTGATAAGTGAGTTGAGTCCTGTTTAATGAGCCTCTTGAAAAGTTGTTTAACTATCCTGGAACATTGCATTATATCGTCTGTGTTTATAAGTGGCTCCTAAGTTAAAGCATTCAAAATCTCTTGATCCAGCAGCAATGTCAGTCATAAGAATGGAATTTATCATGGTCCAGATTGCATCAGACATAACTCTGGTTGTTGCAACCCTAAAATTTAAAAAAATATACTAAATTTTACACTCACATTTTTAGTAGCACAAAGAGTATCCTGAAAGTAAAAAAAATCATAAGTATTATATTTGCTGGTGAGTATCTTGTCTTTTTAACCTAAGATGTCTAGACAAGTCAGAACATGATTGAAATGTGCCTTGAAAGGGATAGCAGACTACTTTTGTTTTAGAATGGGATAACTGTCTTCTGGCCATTGAAAAATATATAGTGGGAGCTCTCTTTTAGATCATTTAGTTTGCTGATAAAAAACAACTGTTGCTGGGCTCGGTAGCTCGGCCTGTAATCCCGCGCCTTTGGGAGGCTGAGGTGAGTGGATTGCCTGAGCCCATGGGTTCGAGACCCGCCTGGGCAGCGAGACCTCATCTCTACAATAAATAAAAAAATCAGCTGGGCGTGGTAGCGCATGCCTGTAATTCTGGCCACTTGGAAGGTTAAGGCGGAAGGATCGCCGGAGCCCAGCAGGTTGAGGCTGCGGTGGCCGAGAGCGGTCACTGCACTCCAGTCTGGGTGACAGAGTGAGACTCCAACTCAAAAAAAAAAACAAAAAAAATCAACTGTTAAATCTTCAGCTCAGATATCTCTGTATTTGGAAATGATATAGTCTGTTTCACAAAGGACATCTATTTCTTATTTTAACATGAGATAAACAAAGAAGGTGTAATTTATGTTGACCACACCTGAGCAAAGTATGTCCTGTACATCAAACCTGGTTATTTACTTTTTTAAAAAATGGTCTGTGAGTTAAATTTAAAAATATATTTTTAAACAATTGGATAACATTAAAAGAATGATATTTTGTGATATGTGGAAAATATATGAAATTCAAACTTTAGTGTCATAAGTAAAGTGTTATTGAAAGAAAGCCAAGCATTCATTTATGTATTGTCTATGCCTGTTTTTGCTATGACAGAGGTAAGTAGTTAGTGATGGAGACCTATGGCCCACAAACCCTAAAATATTTATTCTTTAACCCTTTACAGAAAACATTTGCTGATCCCTGGAGTATATAAATCAGAGAGGAATGGGAAGGGAGTGTGATACCTTCAAATTGTGAGAATTTCAGAATGAAATTCAAAAGATCTTTTAGTTACTTGCAGAAATAACTTTTAAATTAAACACAACAATGATCTTCTAAAGATATTTGGTCCTCTCACAGGTTTTCAAAGGACCTTGTCAGTAAGAGCAGTGTACCCTCTCCTCTGATGCAGTTGGAAGTTCTACATTTGACAGGTGTTTTTTCTTTCCCTGTCCCATACCATGGAGTAAGTGCATTATTTGTCTTCTCAGCATCCAAATACAGATGCAAAACAAAATTATAGAGCCTATCAATTGGGTGACTTTTTAAAAAAGAGGTGGAAGTAAAGAGTACATGGGAAATCTCAATTTAGCATCCACAGCTGTCTTTACCAAAAATGATGCCCCAGGCATCAAATTTGACAGTTGTTGTGTCTGACATTGCTATTTTTATCTGTGCATGTGTAGCAAGAATATGCCAACGATAAGGTACACAAGGAGTTGTGCCATTACAGATTGTGCTGAAAAAATATGCTTGGTCTAAGGATCCTTAGTAACGTTGTCAAAATTGGATAAACTACTGGCAAGATATTACTGTGGTCATGTGATATGCCATTTAGTAGAAGTACTGCCAGTCAAACTAAAGGGAAGATCAGTCAAAATGGTTATTCGGTACCATATAGACCAAAACGTTTAAATAGATTTTTTTTTACTTCTAATTCATCATCATGTTATCTATTCAACTTTTGCTTCTAAGTACAATAGAGACATTCCAGAGAGGAAAATGACCTAGAGAAGGTGTTTATAATTTCTTGGACTAAGCAGAACTCTTTCTAAACCTTGAAGAATGCGTATAGATTTATTGACCTGGAGGAGATGGTTCCAACCTCAGGGAAATTCATGAATATTGTCAGGGCTAGAAGGAGCTAGATATTGTTAGAGGGTAATGCGGCAATTTAATTGGTGCAAAGGTAGTTTGTCAAGAGAAGTAGGAAAAAAAACGAGGATAAAAAGTATGAGTTGTGTAATAGAAGGCCTGGGAAATCAGCAGAGAAACGCAAACATGTTTAAAATTATAAGATAAAATAATTCTAGATATCTGAGCAAAAGTGAGACCTGATAACAGCAGTGTTATAAGTCAGTGGCATGTGACAAAATAGAGCACTGTGCATTAAAGATGGTGAGGAAGGGCCTTATATTTGGAAGGTCTGACATTTTGGAATCACACTTGATCATGTTGTCCACCTCAATTTGTTAGCTAAGTTTAGGAATCACCAGCAACAGATTCAAAACCACACTTAAGTAACTTAAAAATCCCATATTTTCCCACTGCATCACTTTGCCAGGTTTTGACTTTCTGAACATCAGTGATTCCCAGGGCAAGTCTGGATTCTCTCCTGCTTTTCAAATCAGTAAACACAGTTGTGACTAAGTTCCTCTACCGATGCCCTCAAATTTCTTTACTGTTGCAATCTGTGATAGTGCTTAAAAGATGTATGCATCTGAATTCTCTTTGGGATTGTGAGCTGGTTGGCTTTTGAAAAAACCCAGAAGAACATGTTGGAATCTGGGGCTAGATAGGTTGAGATTAGGGTCAAGTAAAGGTTCAATTCAATAGACATTTCTGAGGCATTTCTAAGACTTGCGGAGAGATGGGACTTTAGAATTCAGGTAAAGCCGGGCTCGGTGGCTCAGCCTGTAATCCTGCGCCTTTGGGAGTCTGAGGTGAGTGGATTGCCTGAGCCCGAGGGTTCAAGACCCGCCTGGGCAGGTGAGACCTCATCTCTACAATAAATCAAAAAAATTAGCTGGGCGTGGTAGCGCGCTCCTGTAATTCCAGCTACTCGGAAGGCTGAGGCGGAAGGATCGCCGGAGCCCAGCAGGTCGAGGCTGCGGTGGCCGGGAGTGGCCACTGCACTCCAGTCTGGGCGACAGAGTGAGACTCCGACTCAAAAAAAAACCACAAAAAAACAAACAAACAAACAAACAAAAAAAAACAATTCAAGCAAAAATGAAAGCATAAATTGAAGTAAAAGATAACTGGAAAGGATCACTGAAAGTTTGAAGTCCCATTGGTAGAAGAACTAGAGCACTTAGGAAAGTTTACCAGGAGGAGGAAGAGTAGTTTGCTTTGGGCAATCTTTTGTGACATAGGAGGAAACTGTCCAAGTAGAGAGATACCTTAATATAACTATAAAGCCATGTTGGGATTTATCTATTGGGTGATAATAGGTGAAACCTCAATTAGATGATGACTTTAAGACTATTATGATTTATAAGTGGCAGATGGTAAAGGGGAAATCTCTGAAGGGAAACATCGAGAAAGGAGATATGAAAAGGGAAAAGTAATTTGAGAAGAAAAAAGAAAAGGAGTAGTCAAAGATGCAGAGAGGATTTCAAGGATAGTACTTATTGATTCACTTGATAATAGGTAGGTTAATATAGATATAGACTTCTTTTTTCAATGTGTAGAATAAAACATACTGTGAATCAAGGACAACATTTGTGGTTTCCTTATTGACGTTCTTAATTTTTTTCAATACTTGCAGATTACTCTGGTGATGAGGGCTTCCATTTGTTTAAGTGCATACCAAGGAGACAGTAGTCATAGCTCACATTAATATGCTCCTGCCCAATTTAAATAGACTTGAATTTATTTTTACAGCTTTTCGTATGCATAATAACTCCATCAGATAAATGTTATAGTCAACATTATACAAATGAGGAAAATGAAATATGAAATAAGATAAGAAATGTAAATATGGAGATATTTTTCAAGGCTCAAATTTAATATTAAAATCAGAGGAAAAGAAAGAAGACAGTGTATAAAGATATGCTACAAACCAGGGATGGTTTCAAAACTTGCTAACAAAACTTCTAGAAGCCACCTGCTTCGGTGGTCTATTTGAAAAATAAGTCCTATATAGATACCTGATATTTTTCTCCAAAGCAGAAAAATTCAATCATCCATTTCAAACAGATCCATAAAGATATGCTTATGTCCTTGTTTAGTTATTGTGGCTCAATCACTCCTTGGCCAATTTCTTGATTTTGTTGCCCAACTTACTTTTTGGTGTTGTTTTTGCATTTAGTTTTTTTTAACAGTCCTGAGATATCTGAATGCAGCATATATTTAAAAGTCAAATTATCTTTTTTTTCTCTTCTTTGAAAAAAATAGACTTATTTTATTGTCAAGTCAATTAGAAATCTTTGCGTATGAAACTGTTATCTCACTGACATTAGCATAAAAGACATTATGGACATATTCACTGATTTTATTACAGCTGCCTAGAGAACAGAAATTAAATTTGAACTGTAATGAATATTTTTGCAAGTGTGGACTAGCAATCGGTTTTACTAATTTAAGCCTGTGGATCAAATTTGACCTATTTTAGAAGTATGGTTTTTATCTTACATGTTTATATTGTTTCTGCTATTGCTCACTTTCTCAGAGGCATTTTTTTGCATTAAACACATTGAGTTTTTTTCGCTTTATGTGTGTGTGCACGTAATTTTGTAATTTGCACTCAAGAAATTATCAAAACTCTGAAAGAAACTGCAATTTTGAAATATGTCCTCATAAAGTTTTAGAGTTAAAATCAATTTTAGGGAATATATTGTCCAAATTGTTTATTTTCCAAATAAGCCTCCACTAACATAGCATTACAGGTATGGTATGTTTATTAAATCAATAATTAAATTGAAACACAACTACAGCTCTAAGTTCCAACCTAGTATACTTTTCACAAAAGAATAATTTCTAACCATTTTAATTGCCATTCACACCCTAATGCGATATTTGAGAAGGTAGATTTTTTTTTTTTTGCAGCTTTTTCAAAATTCTTTTTCTGTTTAATTTGGTATGCAAAGTGGTTTTGTTTTTTTTCCCTTACTGATTGGGGTTCAGAGTCAACTCTTTAGTTTGTCCTTCCTTTCATTTTGATTTATATTATTTTGGATAAAAGTCAAAATTGTTCCCCACATTATGGCATGAAATGGCTTGTGATATTTGCCACGACTATTTAAGCTATTTTATAACTTGCCCTATACTTCATAAATTACTGAAAATAGATTGAATGAGAACACTGCATTGGTTTTAAAGCAATTTGATCAACAAAATAACTTGATTCCTTCCCTCTCCGGGTGCTTTTCATTACTTAGAATAAATACTTGGATTTGTTTTTCAGATCTCCTACTAGCTCTATTATTTTCTACTAATAATGAAAGTGTTACAGAGATGCGTTAATATCTGTCCATATTGTCACAGCCCCTAGAGAAGGTCATGGCAAGGGCTCAGGTGCTCCTGTACATTCCTGAACAATATCCTGAGAGCTAATAAAAGGCGAACTCTCAGTAAATAGCTTCAGGGAATCCTTGACTTCCCTGTAGTCTACGCCCAATCAAATGAAAGATGCAAATCTCCATTTACTTTCTTTTCCTGAGTGGTTATAAGTTTGAATAATATAGTATCAATGTATTCGTAAGCCTTGTGATTAGTATAACCTTTGTATCAATGTAATCATAACTTTTGTGATTTGTATAACTTTTTGTGTAATGTATGATGTCCCTTTACTCTATGGCAAGCTTGCTTAATACTTCTGCCAGGCCCTACTGATACCTCTATGAGATATCTCTGATACCTGGCACCAGGAAGTCTGGACCAAAAAACACCACTATCAATAAAAGTGGCTAAAACTCAAGTTCTATACAACGCTCTGTTGGTCAGGTGGCTAATGTATAGGTACTAACAACACTGGACTTATAAAAGTAAACAGTAAAAGCCTGGATAGGGAATAGAATCATTTTAGAAGGACCTAGAGTCTGGTTCTGCTGCCCTGATTTGAACTCAGATATAAAATTCTTTCCACCTGTTCCCTGCCCCTTTGATTTATTGGTATCAAGGGGAGCAGTCGAGTGTTACTTGGACCATAACAAAAGGTGGAAAAAAGCTGTTATGGCTTTATACATTTATCTCTCATTAATAAGAATCAGATTCACTCAGGTTAGGATAAAACATTCTTTTCAAATAGTAATGAAACAGATTTTGTTTTCTGTAAATAAACAATATTTTTAAAGTTAACTTTCATTAGTCAAAGGCCTCCCCTCTGATAATGGCAAATTAAATAATTTGGACAAAGTTTCTAGTTAAAATAAACGTTAAAAAGCTAGAATCTACCAATAAAAATATAAATATAAATAACATAAGCAATACTAAATAAAGTAAATAATAATTGCAAGATTAAGATTCAGTAAATGATAGCAATCAAAAAACCTAGCCTTTTTCAGGATTTATTTTTGTTCTGGGAATATTGACAAATGGAATGATAAAATCAACTGACCTCTTGAGGTTAAGGGACCCCAGAACAGAGCAGAGGGTGTTAAATCTGGGGGCATGTTCTATTACCTCCTGGTTTTAGTGGAACTATAGAAGTAAGAATGAACAGAAAGCAAATTAATCCATTACTAAACTAAACTTTTGTTAAAGCTTTTGGACTTTCAGAAAAATTTTAATCCTTGAATATGATTTAAGATAATCTGGAAATGATTGTGACCTAGGTGACTTGCAAAACAGTAGGACATCTCCTTTCTGGAGGATGATAACATCATCCTTTTTCTCCAATTATTCCTGTAAATTACTTCTCAAACACAATATCCAGTATAAAAGAAGATAAATAGAATGTGAGTAGACAAGACTCTATAATTAAGAACCAGCACAAATAGTATTCAATATGAAGACCCTCATAACAACTCTAGATACTGGAATTATCAGATACAGACTATAAGATAACTATATTTTTCACATTCAAGGAGATAAATGATAAGATTAAAACTTATGGTAAGAATTCAAATTATAAAAGTGACCTAGCAAATTTAAAACTAGACAAAATAGAAATTCAAAAATTTAAAAATACAACAAATAACATACAGACATTAATGGCTGGGTTCAGTCGCTTAGGAAAAAATTAATTAAGCTCAAAATATATTCAGAAAAAAGGTAGCTCAAATAAAGCCTGGAGAGATAAAAGACAGAGCATATATGGTATAGATCATAAAGGGGGTAGATGCAAAAGGGTTAGTTGGAATGTCAAAAGAAAAGAAGAGAAAGAATGAAAAAGATGAAATATTGAAAGAGATGAGGAATCAAAATTTTCCAGAACAAATGAAATATGTCTATCTGTACTTGCATAAAAATAAATAAAGAATTGATATCCCAGGTATCAAAACAAAACTATAGAATATTAAATATCTTACAACGAGTCAATGAAAAAAGCATGTGAGTTTTAAAGAAGCTAGTCTTAGATTAGCAGCTGACTTCTCAAAAGAAACAATGATCACCAGTGAGAGTGGCACTTCAGTGGGTTGACAGAAAATTAATTCTGAATATAAACTTTTTATTCAGTTATAAATAAAATACATTTCAGGAATAAAGTTGAAATAAACCTATATTTTACATAAAAACATATGGAAAGAGTTTGCCACCAGTAGAACTATACTAAAGGAAATTTTTCTGGTAGACAGAAAAATCTAAGAACATTATTTTTCTGGTAGAGAGAAAAATTTCCTAAATGAAATATTAGGAATCAAGGAACAAATGAAGAACATATTATATCCTTTTTGGTTCTTAATTCACAAACTTAGTTTAAATACTAGCTATTTTAGGTTGCTACATAAAATGTCTTGTTTGTTGATGCATAAAAATGCATATTTATCTAAAAACAATAGAAATTTTTCATAAAAAACAAATCTATTTTCCTTATGATTTAGAAAATTAATTTATATTTTATAAAAAATAGATTATATAAAATTCTTATTGATAGTTGTAAAACAAAGAGGTTTCAGTTTCTTTTTACCCTACCAGAATATCACATGCTTTTTGCTTTTAATTTTTTTTGAAAAGCATCTGAATGGTCAAAATATAAAGTTTAATACTTTTATGGAATTTATAGCTTCTTAGTTTGAATTTCCAAAGGTTAACATAAACTGCATCTGTATATTTAAATTAATAATAGGCACAAAATTGACTTGAGTGGCTAGAAGTCATTTTTCATTTTTGGGTCACCTAGGAAATGAGAGTTTCTAAACTAAACTAAATTTATATCTGACTGAACAGCTAAAGATTCAGGTAATTCAGGAGACTCCATTTCTATGTGAATTAAAAATACAAAAAATTTAAACTGGTTGATGCTTTCCAAGTAGATGTAACAAAATACTAGTATGCTATGTCTTCTTTTTAAACTACTTGTCTTTATTTTTTCTGTAGCTATAGCCTTTAAATGTCTACTTTTGAATAAATTGGTTGAAAATATAAATATCCAAAAGAAAAA
This sequence comes from Carlito syrichta, assembly GCF_000164805.1. Taxonomy (NCBI): domain Eukaryota; kingdom Metazoa; phylum Chordata; class Mammalia; order Primates; family Tarsiidae; genus Carlito; species Carlito syrichta. Next base: position 32,135 of record NW_007233300.1, on the reverse strand, counting down.
TTAATCAGTTTGGCCTATAAATTCAAGCAATATATTAAGGATAACAAGTAATATCTAGAACCTGTTATTGGTTTTTTATTGATAGAAATTATATATTATATATGTAATGCACACATACACACACATACACACATATATACACAATATTTAGGATATACTTGTACTAAAAATTATTTATTATTTATCTAAAATTCAGTCTTGACTGGGTAGTCTATCTGGTAACCCTATTTTTCAGTCTCATGAAATTCACAGAACTGATTTGACAAAGTTGACTTTTTACAATTGGAAGTTTGGACAATTGCACCACATTTGACTGAAGTTAAATTGCATTTGCCCATAGCTTTTTGTATTTCTGCAAAGGTATTGGAACATTTCAGATAGATCTATAGACTTTGATCTCATTTGACAAAATAGATAAATCTTTGGTATTGAACTTGTCTCCATCAGCCTGACAGTACTTCTCCCTAATTTAATTTGCAGTTACCCTCCCAATCCAAAACAAAAACCAAATGCTTAAGCAGGATAAATTTGAAGGTAATGCAGGTCATTTTATTTTAATAATAGAACAAAGTTTAGCAAAAAATATTCCCCTAAACCGATCACTTTCTCTTGTCACTTATTCATTCATTTGACCTGACTTCTAGAGACATTGGAATGTTGGAGAAGGGAATGATATTTTGTATGAGACACAGGAGCAGCATTCCTTTATTTAATGCATCTTTATCTGACACTTACTTAATTTTTTTGGTTACTATTTTTGTTACTTATTTCCATAAAATAGCTTACTGGAATCCTATAAAGAGATATCACTTAAAAGGATCAAGGAGTATTGGCCATATTTATACTGATAGAATGACACAACTCAATTAATTGGTTATTGCTATTTGCTTTAAATTAGTACTATCAGAACACGAAAACATATATACTAACTGAATGTTTTTGGTTTTATTAAACTTAACACTGAGTTAGAACCAAGGATTTCAGCCTTGGGCTGTAGGTTTCCACAGTACATAGCTGGAACAAGTGTTATACAGTTGTTAGCATTTAGGCAAATTGTTTTAGGAATATAATATAAAGGTGAAGAAGAAGGAGAAGGTGGAGGAGAAGGAAAAAGAGGAGGAGAAGGAGGAAGCAGAGGAAGCGCAACCACGTTGAACCCCTACTAGGGGCTTAGACCTTACAATCTCAGCATTTTAAATATATTTTCCTCATTTTCAGAAAAGCAATGCAAAGTTAGGAACTGATCATTTTACAAATGAGAAAGTGAGACTGCAAAGCTAAATATCTCAGCCAAATTGATAGCTTTGTGATTATCTGCCTTGGGTCACCTTCTAACTGAAAATACTAAGGAATTACTCATTTAATGTAAATAAACTGGATAAAGTCAGTATTTGGACTCATGCTGTTGGCTTCTATTTATTGCTTATTTCTTTGGTGTATATTTTCCAATATTAGGTTTATAATCCTCTATATGGTTATACACAATTTAGAAAAGTAAGCACTGAAGTAAAGTAACACACTAATTGCTAATAAATGTTTCCAAACGAAGGCCCTAAATAAATATTTTTCTAATTTGCATATGAATTGGTTGTATGCAAATGAATGTTCCTAAGGCACATTGTCCTTCTAAGTAGGTTAACCATTCCTTCGAATTTCTCTTACCTTGCCTAGTTCATATTGTCTTCTTTGACTATACAAAAAATAAATAAAATTTTAAATAAATAACATGTAAAGCATCCCAGGGCTCTAGGGTTACTGCTCACAGGTGGGTCTTGAACTTCTGGCAATTCTCTTACATTCTACAATTTTCTATTATCTCATCACAAAAATGAAATAATTCACAATGTAAGTGTTTCTAAATGCTTTTTTACTTTTTATTTTTGTGATATATAATAATCACATATTCCAAATATTTTTAAAACCATAGTGATTTTAAGAATAATCTTAGAAAAATACTTCAACATATAAAATACATTAAAGATAGAAGTGTGCACAAGGAAAGCTTGACTTTGAGATTCCCCTGAGAGCCCTTCTACACACACATACACACACACACACACACACACACACACACACACACACACACACACTCTCTCTCTCTCTCTCTCAAAGAAAAATTGTAATGGACAAAATGAAATATGCAAGAAAGACTTTATTCAAGACTAATTCAACAGTGGTCAAGACCACTAATTCAACAGTAGTCAAGACTGTGACAATAAGAAAAGGAGACTGAACTCACTCAACTTCACTGAAACAAAAGATGAGAAATTTTAGGCAGCCAAGTGCTAGAGGGCATTAGGGAGTAGATAGTCAATGTGATTAGACCATTTATATTTGCTAACTGGTACTTACAAATATTAGACTCCTAACATTCCACATAGACTGGGAGACAGGGACTCTATTTTTTTCTTGATGATTACATTTCAAAGAAACAGTTCTCAGATTCTTGAGAAAGACACACTTGTGTTGTAGAAGATTTATTTACATTTCCAAGGGCAGAGAAGGAATGAACAATTACAAGACCCTGTTAAAATGCAACTTCTACTTAAAGAGGCCTGGGTGGGGTCTGAGATTTATTTACATTTCCAGGAGACAGAGAATGAATTTACGATTACAAGTTTTCTAAAGTAAATGGTCTGAGAAAAAGGAGATCAGGGGCCTATATTTAGAAAGAAATCTGTCTAAAGTTGGGTCAAGCTCAGGAGAAAGATAAGGTCATCTTGGTCAACACACACACACACACACACACACACACACACACACACACACACACACACACTCCCAACAGCATAGCTGGCAAACCTCTAGGCTAGAGTCCTTAGGCTTCTTCTGCTTCCAACTCCCTGTCAGTTTTCTCATCTAAATTATCATAAATTCCAAGTGAATGAGTCCAAATTAATGAATTTATATACCACCTGTACTTACACTGCCTATAATTCCATGTACAGTTACAGTGATTGATTTTATATGCATTATATAAAACTTATGAGCACCCTATTTAAGTAAGTTTAAAATTGATTATTTCTTTAAGGTTTCTAGATTAGGGGTCCCCAACCTCCAGGTATGGGTGGGTACCACAGCCTGTTAGGAACCGGACAACACACCAGGAGGTGAATGGCACAGAGGGTGAGCAAGTAAACTTCATCTGTATCTATAGCCACTCCCCATTGCTGGCATTCCTGCTTGAGTTCCATCTTCTGTCAGATCAGCAGCGCTGTTAGAGTTTCATAAGAGTGAAAACCCTGTTGTGAACTGCACATGTGAGGGATCTAGGTTGCATGCTCCTTGTGAGAATCTAATGCCTGATGATCTGAGGTGGAACTGAAGCTGTGATGGTAGTGTTGCAGGAGTTTTGAGGTTCACTGTCAGCTTAAACTGCAACCTCGGGTTCTTGTCCCACGAAGAAGAAGATTAAGGAACACGGAAACCAAAAGGATGAGTGAAAGGAGGAGTTAATTAAGCAACAAAGCTCTCTAGAAAAGAGAGGGCCCCCTGAAATGGGTTATCTGGTGTTAGGAATTTTTTTGTGGTTCTTATCTTTTCTTTTCTGGAGGCATTTCTCTCATTGGCTCATCCGCCCCTTACTTCCTGAGGCCCAATTCTTACTGTGCTTGGGGGAACTTGACCAAAGTTAGTCCATCTTGAATATTGCCCATAAGTACCACAGAAAAACCCATTCAGGGGGGTAAAACCGCAATGCAAATGCTATGTTAATGATATTATAATAAGCCAAGGTCAAGTTAGGATATTTAGTTAAGCTACTGAGCCTGCATTTAAGCAGCAAAAAGTCCCTTTTAGCAGTACATCTTGGGTTGACAGGATATTCTTAACCACACTAACCACATGTTCGGCCAACAATTGCATAATGGGAGTGGTACAGGGGGCGTTCCTGCAGGTGTTAAGTCTCCTAGAGACACTCCCTCTGTCTGCCTAACCAGCTTCTATCTCCTCTCTCACTAGTGCTGGGAAGTGGTTGCAAATACAGATTAACATTAGCTGTGAGGTTGGACTGCACTGAGACCATCATAGAGCAGTTGCTTAAATCAGTTGCTTGCAGACTCATATCAAAACCCTATCTGTGAGTGGCAAGTAAGTAGATGTACTTCAGTTGTACAACTGCATCTGGTGACAGGCTTTAAGTCAGAATCTGACATTTATTTTAGTCCACATGGCCCGCCCATTATTTTACTTACCACTTCCGTCTGCACCTCTTTTTTTAATGGTGAGTTGCAATAATATATAATTATTTCATTATATATTACAAGGTAATAATAATAAAAATAAAGTGCACACTATATGTTACGTGTTTGAATCATCCTGAAACCATACCCACATTTCCTCCGCATCCCCCTCACCCCCCACTGCCGTCTGTGGAAAAATTATCCTTTCATGAAACTGGTCCCTGATACCAGGAATGTTGGAGACCTTTGGTCTAGATGATATAAAAGAAACATTATTAACTGTTTGTTGCTCATATGACCTCTTCATATTTTTGTCGTACCCACCCTATGTTTCCTAGACACCTTCATATTGCTTCAATGTTTCAGAACAATTTAAATTCTAAGCAGTATGAAGTTCCAAATCTATGGTTCCCATGTCAATTATAATTTAGTCTCCTGGCACATCTGGTTGTAGTCGTTTCTATTATTGTACAGGCCCTTATATTTATGCCTTAATATATATTTGCCTTACAGCCCAGTTATGATTCCTATGAGGACCATAACTTTACATTCCATGATACTTGTTTTAAAAATTTTTAGCCATAAAATCACATTAATATGTTTTCTGTTGTTGTTTCTTCCCTTTGTTTTAAAGAATATGTAATAGCTATGTGTTCATCTTTTCCCTCTGCATACCAAAATGTATTCCAGAATGTGATTCAGGGCTATATTTGAAATTCTCACCTTCATAAGTAAATACAAGTGATTAATCCTGAGTGACATGAGGGCCAACCTACAAGAATAATTTTAAATAGGTCACCTATAGGGCAACACTTTCACTCACTCAGAAAATCTGTTGCCAAAGCAAATATTTAGAGAGCAAAAAAAAAACCAAAGGTCCTTCCCCTCTAAGTGGTACTGTGAGAGTGAGGTATTGTAAATGACCAAAACCAAGGCAAGCAAGTGGTAAGAGAAACATTATTGTTGGGGGAGGTATGATTTAAGCTATGCTTCTCTAACTTTAATGTGCCTATATGACCCTTCAAGATCTTGTTAAAATACAGCTTCTGATTCAGGAAGTCTTGGTGGGGCCTGGGACCCTGCATTCATAACAAATCAGGGCAAGTACTCTCAAATTTACTACAGTCCCCAACACTTACTGGAGTATTACAACTGGCTAACTAAACTCATGTTTTTGTTTCTCCAACCCTTGGAGTTTAATGGCACTGTTAAGATTTTTAGGCAATCTACATTTGACCTCCATATCAATCCCTAGTTTATTCTACTTTTACTTTTTCTGCCCAATGTGGCACACACTCTCTCACTCACGCTTTCTCTCATTTCTTCACCTTCTCGTCCATTCAAGAACAAATACTCCTGCCTCCAAAGATGCAACTGGCCCCAACTTTCCTACCCTATTCGCAGGGACCATGTCAGTCTCACAAAGTGTTTCCAATACTTTGCATTGTGAGCACTGACCAAGACAACCTTAATACTTCCCTCAGCTGGACTATACTTTAGGCTTCTTCCTAACTGTATGGTTGACCTCACCTTTCTCAGAACATTTACTTTAGAAAACTTGTAGTTATACATCTTTTCTCTGCTTTTTAAAACTGCAAGTCCTCTACCACCCAGGTATGTCTTTTTCAAAAATCTGAGAGTCATCTCTTTGAAATATAATTATCAGGAAAGATAGGGCTCTTATCTCTCAGTCTCTGAAGGAGGTGAGGAGTCAAGTTTCCATAAACACCAATTACAAATGCAGATAGCCTCTCAGATTACAATGGCCCCTTACAGCACTCCTCTGGACCTCCTTGCAGTCTTACATATTCGCTCCTGACTTCATCCTGACTGGCTCATTCATAATGTGGACAATGAAAGGAGGAGAATCCGGGAACAATGGTGGTTGAGACAGCACCAAGGCACAAAGGGAGGTGGAAAGTAACGGTATAGTTTTAACATACTGAATGTTAAGTTCTGCCAGTGAACAAAATCTGTGAATGATGATAAATAATTGTTTCAGGGGTACCAAAAACCTCAAGGTTGCATAGATGATATTCTGATTTATTCTACATTTTGTATCTTTAGAAAAATAGGGTGGACAATTTATATTTAAGATCCCACAGAATCTGGGAACTTTGCTAGATTATTCTCATTTATGACAATTTTGCTTTTATCTCGTCTGCTAAAATCACACATTCCTACATCTACTCCTCCAACCCTTACCCCCCCACACACACCGATAGGAGAAAAAAAAAAGTTTAGTAGAAATAAATGAATGTCTTGTCTTAGTCCATTTGGACTGATATTTTTTCAAAAAAATCATAGATTAGGTAGTTTGCAAACAGGAATTTATTTTTCACTGTTCTGGAAGCTAGGAAGTCCAAGTTCAAAGTGCCAGCAGGTTTCATGTCTGGTAAAGGTTGCTCTTGATCATAGACGATGACTTCTCGCTCTGTCTTCACTTGATGGAAGGGGGAGTTGTACTCCCTTGAGCCTCTTTTAAAGGAAAATTAATCACAATCATGAGAACTCTGTCCTCGTATTCTAATAATCCCCAGTCTCCCACCTTCAAATTTCATCAACCTGAGAGTTAGAATTTCTTTTCTTTTCTCTTTTTAAGACTTCTATCTTTTAAAATTATTATTTTTAATTGACAAATCATAGTCATATGTATATATGAGGTACAGAAATATATAATATGTGGTGTACATTTTTGTAGTAAGGTTTAAAATTTACTCTTTTAGTAATTTTGAGACATATAACTTATTATTAACTATAGTCACCATGATGTGCAACCGATCTAAAAAACTTATTGTTCTTATCCGTCTGAAACTATGCCTCCCCATTCCTTCCTCCTAGCCCCTGGTTTCTGGTAGCCACCTTCTATGTTCTACTTGTATGAGTTCAACATTTTTAGATTCCACATATAAGTGAAACCATGCAATATTTGTCTTTCTGTGACTGACTTATTTCCCTTAGTGTAATGTCCTCCAGGTTTATTGTATGTTGTAGCAAATGACAGAATTTTCTTCTTTTCTAAGACTGAAAAGTATTGTATTGTGTATATATAGCACATTTTATGTATTTATGTATCTGTTGATGGGCACTTAGGTTAATTTTATATCCTAGCTATTGTGAGTCTAGATTTCAACATATAAATTGTATGTACACAAACATTCAGATAACAGCATGCCCATATCCCCCAATAAAAACCTATAAAGTAGGTACCATGGAATGTGAACAAAAATGAAGGAGGACTCTGGACATTTCCTGACCTTCATCAGGATATAACTTTCTTATGGAAAGTTATCAACAACAAAAAAATGAGTGAGAATGAAATACTGAGTAGCACAGTATTTTTGATTAGTGATGTTTGATTAGGTGGACCATGAACAAAATGAAGATAGTCACTATAGAGTTCCAATTCCACATAACAGAATGGCAGGGGAAGTACAGCTCAAGGAGACATTCTGACATGTAATTTCTCACCTCCCAGGCAAGTTTATAATCAAAGAATAAGGTTCAGTGAAGAAGGAGAGCAAACAGAGACTGCCATCAGTTCACAATTCAGCAATCCTGTGACCCAAGTCACAATGACACTCTGAATCTTAAAAAACGGAGAGGAGATGACACCTAGAGCAACATACAAATAAACTCAAACAATATATGTGAGCATTCAAAGGAGAGATTATAGGATTATAGGACTCCAGAAATAAATGACACAGTAAATTTAGAGCGTTGTTTACATGAAAGCCACATTAGAACAATATCAAGCTGAGTGAACTTGACTGAAAGCACAGGCAGCTCAAGGAGATCACATGAAATAGAAAGAAAAAGACCAAAGCACCTTCAAATCTCACTTGAGATAAGATATGAAAGGCACACAATGTTTACATATAATAACTGGCATTCCTAAAGAAAAAAAGAATAAATGAAAGGAAACTGATCGATTAAAAATCAATAGATTACATTGATATTTACAATATGATACAATAAATACTAACCTATTGAGATAAATACTTGCCTCAATCTGAAAGAGCATCCCATGTCCTAGAAATGTACTGATGAAATTATTGAACGCAAAGTATAAAACAGAATCTATAAAAACTACACTTGAGAATCACACATATTAATATGTATAACAGATAAAGATTTTCAAACTTGCAAAACGAGGGAACAGAGTGTCCAAGATCTCATTTTTGGGGGAAGGGCAATGAAGGATAAGGTCATAAAATCCAGCAAAATAAAGGAAAAATTAAAATAAAAAAATTAAATAGATGCAATAATTATACAACTAGAACTATAAATAGGCATGGATTCATTTAAATATAAGAAAGAAAGAAGCAACTGAAAATTATAGTTACAGAATAAGGTACAATTATACCAACTCTTCATGAAGTATAAATAGTAATATAAGGGAAGACAGTGTTGAAAACATTTTTTCTCATCTTTCAGAGCAGAGAATCAAAAGTTATGATCCAAAGTTGACACCTGTGATTAAAATCACAATTCTTATAACTTAGCATTTAAAATAAACTTTCTTAATTTTAGAGTTATATTTCAGATAGTAACAGTTGATGTAGTAAAGCTATAGCTCCCTCATTTCAGCATTCTCTTCAGTTTCACGTAAATTAATTTTTATTCTGTTAAAATAAAATCTGTCTATCATCGATCTATCTATCATCTATTATTTATCTCCATCTGTCTATTTTTGGTGTACCAAAGTGCAGTGACATTGGCAGGGATCCACTATGATGGGGGCAATATTTTACATTGATATTGTGTAAAATTACCACCATTATTGGGTGATTATAAAAAGAAGACTCACTTTTAGTTGACTTTAAAAATGTTTTCAAATTCTCTACAGTCTGTGCTCCCGTAATGCCTGCATCCAGAGTACAGTACTCTCATGCTTTCCCCTACATGGCACAGATTCATGACATGATTCATCTGTCTGTCTTTATTTGTGCTTAGAAACTTGTACCAGACATTAATCATGATTATCTTTTGGATGGTGAAATTTAGAGGTTTATTTTTAATTTTTTTATTGTTCTTCCATATATAGCTAAGTCTTTTATAATGATTTGGGTCATATTTTGAATAAAATACAACTATAGGTTTTTTTTTTTTTGAAAGAAGGATTTATTAGGAGAACAGAAAAGCTCCCACAGTGGGAGGGGACCCGAGGGGGTTGCCCTAAATACAACTATAGTTTTTAATAAAGGAAGCTAAATGCCATATTTTAAGTGTAACAAATGGGAATTGATGGAAATTAATTTATTGATGGAAATTGATTGATGAAAATTAATTTATTCAATGGATATTCAGTTAAAATAAGTAGATTTTATTTGGACTATAACAGTGTGCTGCTATGTAATCAGTTTATTAACACAAAGAGACACATGATAGAGACAGAACAAACTTATTCTTTCCCATATATTGTGACTGTGTGTATTCTTACTCAATAGTCTAAACACATGCTCAGAAAAGTTATCTTTGTTACTATTTGACTTCTAAAGTGAAATGTACATATTATACAACATGGAAAACATTAACTACTAAGATCTGGGCAGAAAATATTTTAAAATTTGTTTAAGTTTACATTATATCTTTTCAAATTTTTACTCTGGAGTATGTTGTGAAATGTGAACTTGATCTTAAAGCAGAAATGTATGTATGTATGTGTATGTAAGCATACATATTTATTTATGTATATATCCACAAACATATTTAATTATAATTAATTATGTGTACGTATGTGTATGCATGTATGTGTACTTCTATATATCTATGTATATATCTGTGTATCTTATCAGCACTTTGAAGACATAATAATTTTTTAGTGATTGAAGACATTATCAAAAACATTTTGGAAACTAGCATTTGTGTTATAAAGAACATAATCATTAAAATAAGAAAAATATATTTTCCTTCAGCAAATCTTTATATTTCATACTACATTATTGGCCAGATTTCTGTTTTACCTTCGGTCTTAAATTCTTGATATTTCAAGGCCATGTTTGCTATTATCTCAGCAAATTGCTTATTTATTCATAAAAAAGATGCATTCACATTCAAGTTGGAAACCAGCATAGCTAAAATTGCTGCCCACTATCCTAGGCATCTTATCTGTCTGGATAATTTCTGTGATATGACAAATCGTTTGAAAATGTTATTCCTATATCCTAATATGTAGATGCAGATTCTATTTTCCCTACTTGTTCTCTACTCTCCAAATTATAAACAAAATGGAATTTCTCAGCTCCCAGGTCTAGAAGATCATGTGAAGTATAATTTTTCTTGCTTCAGATTTAATCTCTGTCTTCCCAGTCTGGATCTTGCCTGGGTTTGTTCTTTGAAATTTTATTACTACTACTCTCTCTAATGACCTGGGTTTGGATATCCATGAATTCTCTTGCCTCTATTCCAGCCAGGTTTTACCACCTTTTCCCTTTCTAAATCATACTAGATTAGGCCCTACTAGGTTGTTAAATCTTAGAATTAAAGGGACTTCCGCCGGGCTTGGTGTCTCAGCCTGTAATCCCAGCACTTTGGGAGGCCGAGGTGAGTGGATTGCCTGAGCCCGTGGGTTCAAAACCCACGTGGGCAACTTGGTGAGACCTTGTCTCTACACCAAATCAAAAAAATTAGCCGGGCGAGGTAGCACGCACCTGTAATTCCGGCTACTTGGAAGGCTGAGGCGGAAGAATCGCTGGAACCCAGCAGGGCGAGGCTGTGGTGGCCAGGAGCATGCCACTGCACTCCAGTCTGGACAACAGAGTGAGACTCCAACTCATGTGCCTAACCCTGAATTATACCCTACATCTTTATAATAAATTAAAAAATAAAAATAAAAATAGAAAACAAAGTAAACACACACACAAAAAATTCAGTGTCTGGATTAAGCTGTGTTCTAACTGAAATATCTCATTAAAGTTGCTATATTAATTACATTTTATAATAGTATTTTGGATATATTATATCAAATACAATATTATTTCTAATAAAAAAATTAAAGGGACTTCATTCTCTTTCAAATTTCAGTCTCAATTCTTTGGAAACATAGCATTGCTGGAATGCAAACATGATTATCCTAAGACTTTGTTACCCTAAATAATAATTCACTCATAAAGACTCCAAAATATTCTTTTACAGATCTGATATAATTCTACTGCGGACTATTTGAACTTAAAGATATCAAATAGATCTACTTTAAAAAAAAAGTGAAAACCCAATAAGAGCCTGTTTCCTTTGAAGAGAGTTCAAAGTCCTGATGAAGGTGATATGTGATGATTCTAATTGCTGGATGTGATTCTACTGCTTTACATGCTGGCTACTAAAGATCTTTGAAGTCTTCTGCTATCTAAGAAACAAAAATATCTACAAAATTTTCATTAATTGAATTAGGAAACAGACATTTGCATTTACATTTATTTTTACTTTACAAAGTCTTATCTCTGAGAAGGTAAGAGAGCTTTATTTCCTACAGGGAACAATTCAACTAATATGCAAATCAATGTAATTTTTGTAACTCTCTCTTAACAGTAATTTGTATCCAAATGTTTTTTATCTAAAAACTCATCCTCTCAAAATGGACAAATAAGAAACTCAGGATTATGTGCAAATTTTAAAAGTTCTAAGTTTTTATATTCTAAGTCTATAAAACCTATAGAATCACTTATAGAATTTTATAAAAGGAAATATGCTATAAAAGATGCCTACAACAAAATATTCTGTCAAAATCAATGCCATAAACTACCTTTCTGCTTATGAATACACAAAATACCCAGTTCAATTGAAATGAATGATTTTAGAGTATTAACAACAAACCCGACATTTAAAAGAGATCTTGTGTTTTTGAAACACCTGAGTGGTCAAATAAGTCAGTTCTTAGACGAATTATTAAATAGGTATCGGAAAAGGCATAGCATGACAATATTCCTGTGGCCAAGGGCCTAAAGTTGAACATGAACTGTTACATATCTTTGACTCAAGAATATTGTCAGTTTGACAGTATAGCACTTTAGAACTTAGACCAGAGTTAGACAGAAATGAGTTTAAAATATGACATCCCAACTATGTGATTTTATCCCAACTATGTGATTTTTATGTAAGTTTCTCATCTTTTCTAAGTATTTCCTGAAAACAGTTGTTAGGACCACTACATTATGTAGTAGACAGGATTATTTTTGATAATGTTCCAGTGCTCTCCCTATACCCTTTCCCTTATAACTTTATATTGCTACCCACTGATGGTGAGTTTGAACAGAGGATGTGGATGCTAGGGGTAGTGTTCTTTCTGAGCAAAGGTCTTAAGTGACATTAGGCTTTGCCACTCATTTTCTTGCATTCTTTCCATTCACCTTAAGAAACATATGCCTCAGGTAACTTTTGGTTCGTGTAGAATGAGTGTTATAGAACAGACCCAAAACCAATCTTTGTCCTTGAACCCAGGATATTAAATACAACCTATCTCTGCTGAATTGCTGTCAATTCACAAGCATATAAGTCAGTTAAATGCTTGTTGTTCAGAATCATTTAGTTTGGTTACTGTTAATTGTATAACATTATTGCAGTAATAGCTGACTGATACACTTTCAAAATGCATGCATATTATTTAACATATATAGCCCATGGTACTATGTTAAGAGTGTAATAAATACCAATTATTTTAATCAATATCTACTTTGCCTTTCTTATAATAATAAATGAAGTTTGAAACCAGAAAATGACCAGTTATTTCAATAACCTACTGAGAAATAGGACTTACAGAATATTTTTTCAATCTCATTTTCATTCCATATTTTCAATATATTAAAATATACATAAATGGTTGCTTTGGCTACAGTCTGCTTATTAACAGTGAACATTTGGTTATTCAAACCACATTTATTAACCATTTAATGTTTTCTTGCTTTTAGGACTCTTAGCTTCCTTTTATGTAAAGAGAGGATAAAGATAAACACTTTGCAGAGTTGTAAGGAAGTGAATTTCAAATAGTACTTGGTGCATATAAAAGTGCTAAACTTGTGGTAGTTACTAGTATTGTTAGGTAGTCTGCTATTATTTCCTTTTATGAATGTATATGTGAGTCAATTTATATGGTTGCTGAAAGATACAACATTCTTCACCCACCATCAAGGTAAGTTACTGCTTATTTTTCTTATGGCAGGTTTAATTTGCAACAAGTTATCAAAGATATAATTTGATGAACTTTTATTTTCTCTGTAGTTTCTTAAAAAAAGAATGATAAAATTTAAGATAATTTTATTGTCATAAGTAAAAGGAATATTTACAATTTAATCAGTATCATAGCATAGATTCTGACAGCAGTAGACTGGGCTTCAGTTTCTGAGTTTGGTAGTGTCTTGATTTTAGGCCAATGCTGAATGGCTGCAAAGCAGGGTTTCTCAATTGTCTCAATATGACAAGTTTTGTGCTTATCCCTGCATAGTCTGGAACTAGACTTTATTGATTCATTTAAAAAAAAAAAAAAGGAAGACTCTTTAGGGAAAGAAATCATCCTTGTTTAATTCATATGAGACAGGTTGTAGGAGAAGTTACATGCATGCTCAATAAACTTTCTACTATTCCTGAGCATACAGGAAGACCCAGGTTCTCTATTAGGTTGATCCCCTATGGCTGGTTTCTGATCAATATAATTAGGCGGTAAGTAGTGTACTCTATCTTTGGGACTGGCTCATAAAACTTCTTATGCAATCTTTCATGCTCTATCTTAACACATCAGCCAAACAGGTGGAGGGGATTCAAAGAATGACTATAGGGAGACCCTGGATCTGGCAGAGCCGCAAGGTTACTTGGAGATTGGATTCCTCAATCACTGCTGAGAGAAAAATGGCCCCAAACAGCTTCTTAACTTCCACTAACTTTGAAATGAGCAAGAAATAAACCTTTGCTGTTTTGAGCACTGAGATTTTTCATTGTCATATAAAACTGGTGGTGTTACTTACCCTGGCTAATCCTCAAATGTATACATTGAATGGTATATGTATTCATTTCTAAGGGGAAAATACCTTCTTTAGAAGGTAGAATGCTCTCATTTTCTTCTCAGAAAATATTTTTATTTTGATAAAATAGCTGGAAAGTTAAAAGACGAATAGGAGACTTTGGAAAAACAGAGAACCAAAGAGGCAGAGGTATTAGAGCAGGCATCTCACCTACTGCAGTGAACAAACTGGTGTTTTGTAAATCAGATCTCTTGGGCACACTCGATGGATATTAAAAAAAAAATGTATTTTCAGCCCTAGGGTTATTTGTTTTAATACTGATGATCTTTCTTTAGTGTAAAATTAATAATGTGCTCATCAAGACCAGAAAGTCCAAGTGCATTTTGTTACATACAAGAACTCTGAAGGTATGTGGCTGTTCACATTCTTTGGAATCTCAGCAACGTTAGAGAGTGTCTTTTCCCAAGAAAAAAACAAGTTATTGTTATTTGGAGTGAGACATTTAAACTTGACAATGGAGATCTTGCAATGTGCAAAGTGAGGTAGCCAGAACAAGAATATGAGGAAAGACACTTCAGAAAATGTGTATGGACAGGGGGCAGGAGGAAGAGCTAATTTGGGATTCAGATGGCTTTCACACAAACTTTAAATTGAAGGGCTAGATTAGATAGATAAAAGCCAAAGTATTGGACAATATATTGCAAAATTTCCAGGATGACTTACACTTCCATACTCTTTGCTTTCATTGAAGCAGTATGATATTAAAGAATTAGAGGAATGATGATACTAGATACTGTCTATTGATCCCATTAAAAATGCTTGGTAAGCCAGGCTCAGTGGCTCACGCATATAATAACTAGCACTTTGGGAGGCCGAGGTGAGAGGACTGCCTGAGTTCGCAGGTTTGAGACCATCCGGGGCAGCTTGGCAAGACCTTGTCCCTACAATAAATAAAAAAATTGGCCAGGTATGGTGACGTGTGCCTGTAGTACCAGCTACTTGGAAGGCTGAGGTGGAAGGATCACCTGAGCTCAGCAGGATGAGGCTGCGGTAACCGTGAGTGTGCCATTGCACTCCAGCCTGGGCAACTCAAAAAAAAAAAAAAAAATGCTTGGTAAGTATCTTTTTCTTTTCTCTCTCTCTTTTCCATCCCAGCAGAGAGAAGGATGGTTGCAATTTGTACCACATGACATGGTGAAAAGTCATGGACTTTGGAGATGGAGAGATACAGGCTCCAACTTCAGCTCCTCAACAAATCAGCGGAATGACTGGGGACATTACCTAGCCACTTGCATAAAATGTAAACAATAATGCTTTTTGTATCATTGATGTTAACATTAAACAATCAAAAAAATTATAAAAAACTTAATCCCATTTCTAGTTTATATTAACAATTCAAAAAAGAATAGCTGTGGTAAGAGTTATGGTTAGGGTAGGATGTAAAAATTATAACATGTTACAACTGGGGTTTTCTTTTTTCTTTTAGATTTTTAAAAAATTAAAAATTTTTTTGAAACATGATATTTATATATATATTTATGATATTTATGGTGTACATGTGATCTTTTGTTACACATATAGAAAGTATCATGATCAAGTCAAGGTATCAGTCACCTTGAGTATTTATCGTTTCTATGTGAACATTTCAAGTTTTCTCTTCTAGCTACTTGTGAGTGGATTGCCTGAGCCCGTGGGTTCAAGACCCGCCTGGGTAGCGAGACCTCATCTCTACAATAAATCAAAATATCAGCCGGGCGTGGTAGCGTGCGCCTGTAATTCCGGCTACTTGGAAGGCTGAGGCGGAAGGATCACTGGAGCCCAGCAGGGGAGGCTGCGGTGGCTGGGAGTGGCCACTGCACTCCAGTGTGGGTGACCGAGTGAGACTTCAACTCAAAAAAAAAAAAAAATTTTAATACATTGTTCTTAACTATCATCCCTGTGCTCTGCTCTCAAACAGTAGAACTTATTCTTTCCATTGAGCTGTGTTTGTATCCATTAACCAACTTCTCTTTATTCTCCCTGCCCTATACACACCCCACCCAGCCTGTGATATCTTCCATTCTACTCTCTATCTCCACGAGGTCAACTATTTAGCTCCCACATATTAGTGAGGACATGTGATATTCATCTTTGTGTATTTGGCTTATTTTACTTAACATAATCATCTCCAGTTCTATCCATGTTGCTGCAAATGACACATTTTATCCTTTTTAAATTATTTTTTCTGGCCAGTTTTCCATTGTGTATATGTACCACTTTTTCTTTATTTATTTGTCTATTGAATGGACACTTGGGTAGACTCTATATCGTTGGTATTGTGAATAGTGCTGCAATCAACCTAAGAATACAGGTATCTTTTTGATATACTAATTTCTTTTCTTTTGGATAAATACCCAGTAGAGGGATTATTGGATTGTATAATAGTTCATTTTTAATTTTTTAGAAATCTCCATACTATTTTCTATAGTGACTGTACTAATTTACAGTTACATCCCCAACAACAGTGTATAAACATTCCCTTTTCTCCACATCCTCAACTATTTTTTTTTTTTTTACATTTTAATAATGGCCATTATAACTGGGACATGATGATATCTCACTGTAGTTTTTATTTGCATTTCCCTGATGATTCATGATGTTAAGCATTTTTAAATATACCTGTTGGTCATTTTTTAATTTATCTGTACATATTCTTTTGAGAAATATCTATTTGTGTTACTCGCTCACTTTTTAATACAAATTTTTAGATTGTTTATCTGTTTGGGTTCCTTGTATATTCTAGATATTAGTCCCTTGTCAAACAAATATTTGCAAATATGTTGTCTCATTTAACAGGCTGTCTCTTCACTTTGCTGATTGCTTGCTATGCTGAAGATTTTCAATTTAGTATAGTCTCATTTGCCTATTTTTGTTTTAGATATCTGTACTTTTGGGGTTTTTTCCATAAAATCTGTGCCAAAACCGATGTCCTGAAGTGTTTCCCCTATTTTCTTCTAGTAGTTTTACTGTTTTGAGTTTTATGTTTAAGTCTTTAATCTATTTGGAGTTGATTTGTGTATATGGTAAGAGATGGAAGTCCAGTTTTATTCTTCTGCATATAGGTATCCAATTTTCCTGTCACCACACTATTCATTGAAGAGGATGTCCTTTTTCCAATGTATGTAGTTGACTCCTTTGTTGAAAATCAGTTGACTATATATATGTGGATTTATTTCTGGATTTATCTATTCTGCTTCATTGATTAATGTATCTGTTTTTACATCAGCACTCTACTGTTTTGGTTACAACTGCCTTATAATATACTTTGATGTCAGGTATTGATTCCTCCAGTTTTGTTATTTTTGCTCAGAATTACTTTGTCTAATATGAATCTTTTTTTGTTCTATGTGGATTTTAAGATTTGTTTCTATTTCTGTGAGAAATAATATTGTTATTTTGATAGAGTTCTCATTGAACTTGTTGATTGCTTTGGGAAGTATGATCATTTTAACATTATTAATTTTTTCCCTCCATGAACATGGATGTTGGATGTCTTTCCATTTCTTTGTGTCCACTTCAGTTTTTTTTATCAGTGTTTTGTAGCTTTCCTTGAAGAGGCTTTTCACCTCCTTGGTTAGATTTACAACTTGGTTGTGCACGCGCACGTGTGTGTGTATGTGTGTGTATGTGAGTGTTCCTGTAGCTATTGTAAATAAGTTTGCCTTCTTGATTTATTTCTCAGTTAGTTCCTTATTGGTGTGTGGAAATGTTACTGATTTTTGCATGCTGATTTTCTTATCCGACAATTTTAGTGAATTTATCAAATCTAAAAATTTTTGTGGAATCTTTAGGTTTTTCTGATATAAAATCATGTCATTTGGAAAGAGTGACAATTCAACTTCCTGTTTACCAATTTGTGTGCTTTTTAATTATCTTGTCTGATTGCTCTACCTAGGTTTTCTAGTGTTATGTTGAATTGGAGTGGTGAAAATGGGCATCCTTTATCTGTTTCAGTTCTTAGAGCTTTTCTCCATCAATATAATGTTAGCTGTGGGTGTGTCACATATGATGTTTATTATGTTGAGGTATGTTCTTTCAATGTCTAGTTTGTTGAGAGTTTTTATCATGAAGAGATGTTGAATTTGTCAAATGCAGTTTCTGCATCTATTGAAATGATTGTATAATTTTTGTTCTCCATTTTTTTGTGTGAAAATTCACATTTATTGTTTTGTATATATTGAACCATCTTTATCTTTTTTGGTGTGTTGTTAGATTTGATTTGTTAGCATTTTGCTGAAAATTTTTGCATCTATGTTCATCACTGGCCTGTAGTTTGTTGGTGTGTGTGTGTGTGTGTGTGTGTGTGTGTGTGTGTGTGTGTGTGTGTGTTCTTATCTGGTTTTGTCAAGGTAATGTTTGTTTCATAGAATGACTTAGAGAGAAATCTCTCCTGGTCAAATTTTTGGAGTAATTTGAGGAGAATTGGTGTTAGTTCTTTGAAAGTTTGGTAGAATTTAGCAGTGAAGCCATCCAGTCCTGGATTTCTTTTCTTTGGAAGACTTTTTAGTAGTGATTCAATCTCCCTACTTTATTGGTCTGTTTGAGTATTATGATTTTTCCTGATTATATCTTGATAAGTTGCATGTTTCTAGGAACTTATGTATTTCTTTTAGGTTTTCCAGTTTGTCAATGTATTTGTTCATAATAGTTCACAATAGTCAATGTATTCGTTCAAAGTCATTCATAATAGTCTCTGATGGTCTTTTGTATTCCTGTGGTATCACTTCTAATATTTCCTTTTTTAATTTCTGATTTAATTTGGGTTTCCGTTTTTTCTTAATTAATCTAGCTATCAGTTCATTAATTTTACTTATTAAAAGACCAAATTTTCTATTTTGTTGTTTTTTGTATTTTTTAAGTCTCCATTTTGTTTAGACCTGCTCTAATCTTTATTCTTTCTTTCTTTCTACTAATTTTGGGTGCAGTTTGTTATTGCTCTTTTAGTTCCTTGAAGTGCATTGTTAGATTGTTCATTTGAAACATTTCTACTTTTTAGATGTAGGTGTTTATTGTTATAAAATTCCCTCTTTGTGCTGCTTTTGCTGCATCCTGTAGGTTTTGGTATGTTGTTTAATTTTCGTTTGTTTTAAGACATTAAAAAATGTCTCCTTTTTATTTTTTTCTCAACCTAATGGTCATTCAGGAATATGTCATTTAATTTTCATGTGTTAGAGCAGTTTTCAAAGTTCTTGTTATTGAATTCTAGTTTCATTTCATTGTGGTCTAAGAGGATACTTGATATACTTCTGATTTTTTAAAAATTATTGAGATGTGTTTTGTGTTCTAAAATAGGGTTTGTCAGCCCATGTGCTGATGAGAAGAATGTGCATTAAATAGAAAAAAATGTTCTGTAAATACCTGTTATGTCCATCTGTTCTAACACATAGTTTAAATCCGGTGTTGTTGTTGTTGTTGTTGTTGTTAACTTTCTGTCTGCCTAATGCTGAGATTAAAGTGTTGAAATTCCTAATATTATTGTATTAAAGTATATTTCTCCCTTCAGATTTAATAATATTTGCTTTGTATATCTAAATTCTCCAGTGTTGCATTCATATATGTTTAAAATTGTTAGGTTCTCTTTCTGAATTAATTCTTTTATCATTATATAATGACCTTCTTTGTCTCTTGTTTCTTGCTTCTGTTTACATGAAATATCTTTTTTCCATTCCTTCACTTTCAGACTATATGTGTCTTTACAGGTGAGATGAGTTTCTTGTAGGCAACATATAGTTAGGTCATGACTTTTTACCCATTCAACCTGTCTAGAAAACTTAATTCATTTAAGGTTCTTCTTGATATGTGAAGGCTTATTTCTATCATTTTATTAATCGATTTCTGGTGGAGTTTTGCATCTTTTGTTTCTTTATTTCTTTTTTATTCTTTATCTTTGTGGCTTTTGTAGTGGTAACATTTAAATTCTTTCTCACTCTTGCTTGTGTATTTGCTCTACCAATGGGCTTTATACTTTCTTTTTTTTTTTTTTTGAGTTGGAGTCTCACTCTGTCACCCAGAC
>NW_007233300.1:4962-11932 GCF_000164805.1 Carlito syrichta | reverse complement strand
CTGCCCAGGCGGGTCTCGAACCCGTGGGCTCAGGCAATCCACTCACCTCAGCCTCCCAAAGGCGCGGGATTACAGGCTGAGCCACGGAGCCCAGCAGGGCTTTATATTTTCATATGTTTTCATGATAGTAGATGTTAGGTTACAATATATCCCCAGCAAGGTCTCCAAGATATCAGGTCAGACCCACCAGGGTGGGGTTGTGTGATCCAGTGCGGTGTGAAAGATGCAAAGAATTGCACAGAAGTTAGACTGGAAAATACAGTTTATTTAGAAAGTAAATTAGAGAGAGAGAGAAGAGGGAGGAAATTCACCTCTCCAAGGTAGAGGAGGGGGCCAAAGCCATGAAACCTGGTGGCCATAGTTTTTCTTTTTTTTTGAGTTGGAGTCTCACTCTGTCGCCCAGACTGGAGTGCAGTGGCCGCTCCCGGCCACCGCAGCCTCGACCTGCCGGGCTCCGGCGATCCTTCCGCCTCAGCCTTCCAAGTAGCCGGACTTACAGGCATGCGCTACCACGCCCGGCTGATTTTTTGATTTATTGTAGAGATGAGGTCTCGCTGCCCAGGCGGGTCTCGAACCCGCGGGCTCAGGCAATCCCCTCACCTCAGCCTCCCAAGGCGCGGGATTACAGGCTGAGCCACCGAGCCAGGCTGTGGTCATAGTTTAAAGAGCCACACGAACACACCAGAGTTTAACAAAGCAATGGCAGACGGCTGCTCACAGTTGAAACCCTTTTAAGCTTTTCCTTGGATGGGGGCAGGTAATTAAGGTGTTTGGGTGGTGGTCTGCTCCACGTCAACACAAAGGGGCAGGTAAACGCAGGTATGGGCATCAGGTGATGGGCAGCAGGCAGATGGGTGGGTTAGTCACACAATTGCTGCTTTGGTGGTGGTGACTGTCTGTGTCATGAAGGTCACCAAAGGCTGATTAGGTTAACTTAGGTATATGGGTGGATGTGAATACTTGAAATAGAAAAGCTAATTAATATAAAGCAAGCTGGGGAGGGAATCATAAAACAATTATCATAGTTACCTCTGAGAAACCGGTTCTGTCCTTGGCTAGTGATTAGAGGGTAAGTTAAGTGAATGGATGGAAAAACATGAGGTTTAGGCAATGTTAAAATGGCTGCTCATCAGGTATGTCGATTCCATGTTATGTCCTTTCAGTAGATATTTTTTTTTTTTCAACGTAGGACTTCATTAAGCATTTCTTGTAGGGTCAGTCCCGTGCCGATGAATTCTCTCAGTTTTTTATTGTCTGCAAAAGACTTTATTTGGAGATTTCTTTTTAATATTCCCTAAAGAATGTTTCCATGAGCCTAGATCCAGTGTTTTTTATTTGTACAGCATCTCAGTTCCTACAACAATTACTCAAGATTCACAGTATCCTTGAAGTCTCTAGTTAAAGCCTCATACTGTTTCCTGTGACAAAGATTCAGGAAATAATTAGGAGAATGTCTGCTCCAAATTTCAAGTATAAAAGCTACAGAAATATGTCAAGCTCTATTTTTGAAAGTTTACCTGTCCTTGAATAAATGTGCTTCATATAATTTTAAACTTTGTGTTCATCTTTTTATTATCAATATTTTTCTGGTGTCCATAATGATATTTTATAAAATGGATTATTAAAATTCTCTGTGAAATTTGCCTGGAGGCAAGCTCTCAATTCAAGAATAATTAAAGTGACAGTTTAAGAGCAAATTATGTGAGCTAGAGATGTACAGTGGGTTTATTGTCACGCTCATTTCTGTACTCTGCAAAAAGAAAGTAATTCAGCTTAATTTTTCATCAAGAAGTATCTTCCCAGGAGGCATTATGGAAGAGTGGAGTATAAAAGCATGGATCAGCTTTCACAAAGTGATGGCATAAATAGCATATGGTATTCATATTTATGTATGTGTACAAAAAAGAATGATCAGAGCTCAGTTTTACTTCTACTTTGACATAATTTGAAAAAAAGCACTTTGTACTAACTGAAATACAGTGTGTTATAAGCCAACTATTATTTCTCTTTGAGTAAGAGCTTTTTAAAATTAATCTCTTAAATATTATAAACTTTAATCATATTTACAAATTGATGACTAGACCAATAAAGCTTTTAGGAAAAAAAGAAAAAAAAAACTAACCTTGTAGTCACATCCCCATATATTTCAGCTCTTCTGAGATGATATTCTACTTGAGTTACATATCCAGGAAAATAATCTTTTTTTAATTAAGATTTTACCCACATGAATTTAAAAAGAGAAATCATTGTTATTTTTCTGAAAACATTGTAAGAATTATTTTATTTTAATAAAAGGCTATATCTATGTTTTATTGTAAACCTAAATATTTCTATATAATCATCTTCAGGATGGTGACAATCAGTCCTGATTAGGTATAGATGTGCTATTTAATGAGGTTTTTATTTGCAATCCATACTCTTCATACATCCAAAGAATGGACTGTAATCATGTCACAAGTCAAAGGCGATGACTCTTCAAGCACAGATGACCCCTCATGCTGTCTGTCACGTTTTGCTTATATTATGAAACCAGTTAGATAAGCTTGATGATGATAATAAAAGATAGCACTTTGTATCAAGTACTGTACTCATTGTTTGATTCACAATCACTCATTGAATTCCAACTATCTAAAATTGTTGAAATCTTTCTGCCTGTTTTGTTGATGAGGAAACTGGAGCAAAAAGAGGACACATAGGTTCTCTATAGATAGAAAATAGATTTTTCTATGGTTCTATAGCTGGTAACCCTAAAATTCAAACTCAGTTTTTTTTTCTAACACTAGAATCTTTGTCATTAAGATATATATACGGTGTTCAATTTTCTGAAGAAGTAGACCTAATTTTTAAAAATCTCCTCTGCAATAAATTTAGATTTTTAAAAAATATTGTTTCAAAAGAAATTTTGGGGAAAATATTTACCATGTTAATATTATTGCTTTATTGAGTATCTTGTCCTGTGTAACTTATAAATACAGTGTGATATCAAAGTAATAAGCACTGGGGAGATAAACAAGCTTTCCAGCTCCAGTCGCTTCACTATATGAATAATCAGTCATCAATACCTAGGTGAATTCATCTGGAGGGAGAGAACAGACTTATGCAATTACTTAACAATAAAATTGCTATTAACATAGGAATAAGCTAGGAGAATATGTGGAGGCTACATATAATTAGTCAGTTTTAATAGTAAAATCAGTTATATGTGCTTTAAACCTTTAATTTTCCTGTCTACAAGCTATCTCCATGACTTCTGTTTTTAGGCAGCTGAAGGAACAGAAGGAACAAAATTTAAAATGTAGACTTTTGTGGATTTCTTGAAAATTAAAAAAGTGTGTGCTCACTAGGAGAGATGGAAATTTATCTTTTATTTTAGAAAATAATTATTTTCTAAATGTCATTGAGGGTAGGGTTAGATTTGAGGAGAGTATGCCATAGGACAAGTTGAATTTAGAAATTATCTTTTTTAAAAAGTAGAATATAGTAAAAAAAAACTTTTTCTAGATAAAACCTATGAAAAAATACTTAAGCCTAATCAACACTTTTCTCAGAAGACTAAGCAGAGACTGTTGCTTGATTTTAAAGATGGTCATGGGCCAGAAACACTTATCTATATTATTTTTTTCAGTATTATAACTTGAATCAATGTGAAAACTTGGAGTTTGGAGAATTTACTTTTTTATTTCACTTTAATGGAGAAGGGGGTATCTCTATAATATGATGAAATAACTGTTTTCTCCTTTCTCATAGGAGACTGAATCTTGGTCAATGGTGATGAAAAGGCATAGACTTGATCTACTGTGCAACATACTTTGCGCCTGATATTTTTAAATTCACTCTCTCTCTGATTTTTGCAACAAATTTAAAGAATAAATTTCATCATTTCCATTTTTACATGAACAAGAATAGAAACTAAGTAATTTACTAAATTTTACACAATGGTAAGTAGAGAATTTTTATTCAGATCAGACTCAAAATTCCAAGATTTTTTTTTTTTTTTTCACTGAACCTGAATGATTTTTTTCATCACCCTGCCTAGAAAAATATGTGGCACAAAACAACAACTAAATAAAACCTAAGTAGATTATCTACCTTAACACCTAACCTAATGTGTTATTGGGAAGCAATTTAAGCAAATCCTCAAAATAAATTTGGTATCTTACTTTCAACTGGAGCTTAGAACAAGAAATGGTCATTGTTCAATATAACCAAATACCTGGAAATATCATCAGAGTCACCATAATACAAATGCATGACAGTCTATTAATTTGGCCACAATGAAGTACATTTATATTCAAGCTGAATAAATATATGGGCTTCACTTTAACTTAATCATGGGTTCTGGTTCCTGTGGGTGCATCCACTTTGTACAAAAACAACTTAGTGATTCAGAGTCCATCAGTATCAGCATGCTCAACTTTTTATTTTAAAGGCCCAATTGACTCTTTTAGGTCAGATATTTCTAGAAAAGTGTTAACCTTTTTGTGGACAGTATTCAGCTTCTTGCACTCATAATTTCCAACATGTTTGCATATTCCTGCCCTTGCTATTTGTAATGGTACTACTATCATTATTTATTCTTTAGACATGTGAGAAGAATCGAAAAGCATTATAAATTGTGCATGGAGGTAATATTCATTTATGCCTTTTACTATGAGAACTCCCTAACAGACCTGAAAAGATCTAGTTTGATCCTGTCAGATGACCTTGGACAAGTTAATTTGCCTCCCAGGGCTTTGATTCTCTCATTTACCAACTAAAGACATCCTGTCAATGATTTCTCTGCTCCTTTCAGTGATAACTTAGTATGATGTACAGTATTTATAGCCATATGTACATCAGACTTGACTCGTAATTTATTGTGAAGAAGCCAAATAGTACTCCCATATTGAGAAATCATGTTTTTCTTAAAACACAAATGATTAGTGTGACTTTTTAACATGGAGATGCTGTGAGTAATAGTTCCAAGATCCTTAAAATAGCAGTCTGAGATACAACAACCCCATGGGAAGATGGAGGGGTTAATTTCTTTTAGAAATGTTTTTAAAGCAGTGCTTGTATAACCAAAGTGTAGTTTTAAATTTATAGTAATGAACATTAGGTCCAGGTTTTGTGTTTATATAAATTTTGAAAATTTCTCTTTTGGGAAGAGAAGAGAATTAAAAATTACACACACAAAATTAAGCAGAGGGCTTAGAAGGACTGCATGACAGTGAAGCTTAGTTTTCCTTAACTTCGTGAAAAATCAGTTTCTGTTTATAATATATGTTTATTGGAATGGATTGGAAAATTGTGATAGAGCTAATAGGGAGGCAATTGGCTAAAGCCTCCCAATCCTTCCTATTTTGCCAGGTTCTGCAAGTGAGAAATATTATTAACACAGAAAAGACATCGAAAACATAAACTGCATGTAAAATGATGCAGAGAAAATGCTGTGTTGTCTTGGTCAGAAGCTGTATTTAAATACCTGGTGCCATTACTGTGGCTTACACAGGCAGCTATGTAGATCAAACCATAATCTTGTGAAGCACATGGTTCCACATATCCTTGTTTATCACAAGGAATGTTTAAGTAGCCTTCTGCCTTAGTGAGAGAAATCCCACTAAACTGAAAGTCGCTGCTTTGAGGTAGTTTTCATATAGGCAAAGAACAAGTGAAAAAAAATGTGTTTGTTGGAAAATGACACTGAGCTTAGAGCAAATAAGTAATACATTCTTACTTAAGTCTTTATTGATCTACTCATGCATGTTTATTGGTTGTGCTAGGCTTGTCCTGTAAACATGCGTGACGAACTTAAATACATATAATAACAAAGAGGGAATCAGGAGGGCTGGCAGCTACAATTTGCAATAATATATATATTTTCCAGCAATCCCTGTTTCCCATGGATTTTTCTCTTACCTTGTGTTTCTCTTGTGTGCCATACGTTGCAAAGGTAACTGTGTGTGGTCTTAGGACAGGTCATCTGGTAAAAACCTGAAATTCACTAAGTGAGCTCATGTGTGCCATTGTTTTACAAAATTAGAAAGAGTTCCTGGCTGGACGCGGTGGCTCAGCCTGTAATACCAGCACTTTGGGAGCCTAAGATAGGAGGATTGTCTGAGCCCAGGGGTTTGAGACCAGCCTAGGCAACATGGTGAGACCTCATCTCTACACTAAATCACAAAACTAGCCGGGTAGGGCGGCGTGCATGTGTAGTTCCAGCTACTTGGAAGGCTGAGGTGGAAGGATCGCCTGAGTCCAACAGGTCGAGGCTGTGATAGCCGTGAGCGTGCCACTGCACTCCAGCCTTGGTGACAGAGTAAGACTCCAACTCAAGAAAAAAAAAAAAAAGTTCATATACAATGTAGTTTTACTCATCAGATAATCAAAGACTAAAAACATGATAGCATCAGTCAGGGTTTGAATAATAAGGTTTACAAACCATTGGTTTCGAATAGAATGAAATTTGATCTACATTTTTGGGAATTCATTTGGCAGTATGAATACAGAAAATTTTTAAAGTTTATGCCCTTTAGCTTAGTTAAATTCTTCTAGAAGTTTGTCATAAGTAAATAGTTAGATTTACTGACAAATATTTCATACATGAAAAACACTGTAAATATCCCAAGTCTCTAGCTATTTGTGATTGGTTAAATAAAATTTACTTATGTATTAAGAAGACTAGAAAAATACAAAAAGAAATATTAATGTGGTTTATCTCTTGATGGTGAAATCATAAATTTTTATTGTGCTTCTTTGTACCTTTCTATATTTTCAATTTCTCTAAGATAAGCATTTATTTCTTTAATCAATTAGAAAGAAAATTGTGTTTAAAGCAGAGATAATTGATCAAAATTATTCCTGATTCTGCTAGTTTTCTATATTCTGAAATTTTCTTTAGCCGGTTACAAATGTAATTTCTTTTCCTTTCTTTTTTTTTTTTTTTTTTGAGTCAGAGTCTCACTCTGTCGCCCAGACTGGAGTACAGTGG
>NW_007233300.1:0-4942 GCF_000164805.1 Carlito syrichta | reverse complement strand
TCAGCCTTCCATGTAGCTGGAACTACAGGCGCGCGCTACCACGCCCGGCTACTTTTTTTTTGATTTATTGTAGAGGTGAGGTCTCACCAAGTTGCCCAGGTGGGTCTCGAACCCGTGGGCGCAGGCAATTCCCTCACCTCAGCCTCCCAAGGCGTGGGATTACAGGCTGAGCCACCGAGCCCGGCTTACAAATGTATTTTCTAACTAATATTTTCAAGCATTCATGCACACACACACTGACACCACAGACTCATCATTTATATTTGCCTTTCACAACAAATGACAAACTGATCTTCAAAATTCTATATAATTTTGGAATATTATTCAGTGATAAAAAAGGAAAAAAATTCCATCATTTTCACCACTATGGATGAGCTTGAAAGATATTATGTTAGGTGAAATATGGCACAGAAAGGCAAATACTGCATATTCTCATATGTAGACTGATGGCTACTAGAGGCTGAGAAGGGGTGGGAGAAGGGAATGAAGAGGATATTTTTATCGGTACAAAAATACAGTTAGATGGAAGGTATACATTCTAGTATTTGATAGCACAGTAGGGTGGTAATAGTTATCAATAATTTATTGTATGCTTCAAAATAGCTA
Organism: Carlito syrichta; assembly: GCF_000164805.1. Taxonomy (NCBI): domain Eukaryota; kingdom Metazoa; phylum Chordata; class Mammalia; order Primates; family Tarsiidae; genus Carlito; species Carlito syrichta. The sequence continues at coordinate 4,336 of NW_007233300.1, read as the reverse complement.
GGAGAACAGTCTTGGAATTTTCTCCACAAAAATAATAAACATTTATGGCTATGGATATCCCAGATACCCTATTTTGATCATTACACATCTTGTGGAGCTTATTATTATGTATCAATAAAAAATTTATGTAGTCGTATGTAGAAATTGACTGTTATATATAAAGATGTATATAATCATATGTAGAATTGACTGCTCCTAGGGTCTTTGTGTGTATGCTCTTGTATATGATTGGAGAGTGTTGGTGTGTGCTGGAAATTCGAGATAGAAATTAGGGATTGTGAAAAATTCTATGGATTTTGGAGTAACTCAGAATTGCCTCCATTGTAGTTGCTGATTTGTTTATAAGTGAAATAACTGTCTTGCCTAGGGACATTTTAGCTGTATATTAATGTATGACTCTTAAAGTTACATTCTGATAAGTTTTCACAAATGCATATACCTGTGTAACCCACGCTTTTATCAAAACCTAGAAAAATTTCATTGCTTGAAAAGACTGCTCATTTTTTCTTATTAATTTTACAGGCAGTCACTGTTGTAATTTCTATCAACACAGATTAGTTTTGGCAGTTTTCTGATTTTGTATAAATAATATTAAAGAATATATACTCTTTTTTTTAATTTTTGCTTTATTATAGAGATATGGGGTACAAGTGAGAATTAACTACATAAGTAAGCTGCATGCAGGTGAAGTTTGTGCATCTAACTGGCCCTCACTCCTCCGGCCCTCACTCCCCCTCACAATTCTTTGTGTTGGTATGTGCCCTCCACCCTCTCCCCTCTCCCCTAGCAGTACCCAGCACCACTAGCGACCCCACCTTTATGCTAATGTGATTAGTGTTCAGGGCCCACGTTTGAGTAAGAACATGTAGTATTCAGTTCTTTGTTTCTGTGATAATTCACTTAGTATGATGGTTTCCAACTCCGTCCAATTTGCTGCAAAGTCCATAATTTCATTCTTTATGACTGTGTCATACCCCATTTTGTATATGTGTCACATTTTCTTTATCCAGACCTCTTTTCATGGGCAGCAGGGGTTTTTCATGTTTTTGCTATTGTAAATAGAGTGACAATAAACATTCGTGTGCAAGTACCTTTTTAGTAGAGCAATTTATGTTCCTTCGGGTATATTCTCAAGAAAGGGATTGGTGGAACCTATGAAAGATCAATTTTTAGTTATTTTAGGAATCACCACACTGTTTTCCATAGAGACTGAACTAGCTTGCATTCTCACCAACAGTGTAGAAGCATTCTCTTTTCTCCACAGCACACGCACCTGTTGTCTTTTTGATTTATTAATGATAGCCAACCTGACCAGAGTTAGGTGGTATCTCAATGTAGTTTTGTTTGGCATTTCCCTGAAGATTAGTGAGGCTGAACATTCTTTCATGTATCGTTGGATGCTTGTATGTTATCTTTGAGTGAGCAGTGTCTGTTCTTGTCTTTTGCCTACTTTTTAATGGGGTTGCTAGTGTTTTTCCTTTAAGTTTGTCTGCATTCCTTATAGATCCTGGAAGTTAGGACTTTGTCAGATGCATAATTTTCAAATTTTTTTATATTCTGTGGGTTGGCTCTTTACTCTCTTTTTGGGTTCTTTTGCTGGGCAAAAGATTTTCAGTTTGACGAGGTCCCACTTTCTATCTTAGTTTTCATAACGTTTGCTTTTGGGGACTTGGTCAAAAATTTATTGCCTACTCCAATGTGCATAAGAGTTTTTTCTACATTTTCTTCTGGGATTCTTATAGTTTGAGGTTTTACATTTAAGTTTTTGATCCATTTTGAGTGGATTTTTGTATATGGTGATAAGCAGAGATTCAGTTTCATTCTTCTGCATGTGGTTAGCCAGTTTTTACAGCACCATTTGCTAAATATAGTCTCCTTTCCCCAATGATTTTTACTGGTGACTTTGTCAAAGATGACATGATTGAAAGACCATGTTTTTATTTCTAGAATCTTTGTCCTGTTCCATTAATCTATGTGCCTATTCCTATACTAATACCATGCCATCTTGGTTACTGTAGCCTTGTAGTAAAGTTTAAAGTCAGGAAATGTGATACCTCCCACTTTATTCCTTTTGCTGCAGATTGTTTTGGTTATTCATGCTCTTTTTTTCCATATGAATTTCTGAATTATCATTCCCACATCTAAGAAAAATGATGTTGGTGATTTGAGGGGTATTGCGTTGAATCTGTAGATTGCCTTTGGTAGGATGGACATCTTGGCAATTTTGATTCTTCCAATCCGTGAGCATGAGATGTTTTTTCATTTGTTTGTGTCATTTTTTAATTTTTTTGAGCCACATTTTGTAGCTCTTGTTATAAATGTCTTTCACTTTTCTGGTTAGGTGGATGCCAAGTTATTTCTTTTCTTTTCTTTTCTTTTTGCATCTATTGTCAATGGAATTGGGCTTTTTATTTGGTTCTTTGCCCATTTGTTGCTAGTGTATAGAAATGCAACTGTCTTTTGCACATTGATTTTATAACCCAAGATTTTACTAAAGTTGCTTATCATTGTGAGGAAGTTTTGATAGACCTCCCAGATTTTTTTGGGTATAGAATCATATTGTCTGCAGAGAGGGGTAACTTAGCTTCCTATTTTCCTATTTGCATACCCCTGATTTCCATCTCTTGCCTGGTAGGCCAAGAATTCCAGTAGTTTGTTGAATAGGAGGGGTGAGAGTGAACACCCTTGTCTCATTCAGTTCTTAGGAGAAATGCTTCCAACTTCTGTCCATTGAGCAAAATGTTGGCTGTGAGTTTATCATAGATGGCTCTCAGTGTTTCGAAGAATGTTCCTTCTGTGCCTAAGTGCTCAAGTGTTTTTAATCAAGAAGACATGCTGGATTTTAGCAAATGCTTTTTCTAAATCTAATGATATAATCCTGTGGTTCTTGGTTTCACATCATTAATGTGCTGAATTACATATAGAGTTTTGTAAATATTGAACCAGCCCTGCATTCCAGGAATGGAGTCAACCTGGTTATGGTGGATAGTCCTTGAGATTTATTGTTGGATGCAACTTTCTAGCCTTGTTGAAAATTTTTGCAACTATGTTCAACAAGAAGATTGGCCTATAAACTCTTTCCTTGTTGGCTCTTTGCAAGGTTTGGATATCAGCTGTTTACTATATGAAATTAGTTGGTGAAGAATTCCATCATTCTCAATTGCCTGAAAGATCTTCAGTAAGATTGGTATCAGCTCCTCCTTGTGTATGTCCTGGAAAATTCAGCAGGAAGCCATCTTGTCCAGGGTCTTTTTTTTTTTTTTTTTTTTTTTTGGTAGTGGAGGGGAGGAGCAAGGAGGTTTCTTATGACGGAGTCAATTTCCTGGATTGTTATTGATCTGTTTAGACTTTCATTTTCTTCTTGTTTCAACTTTGGGAGGTTATGTGATGTTATAAAGGCCTTTATTTTCTTTAGATTTTCTACTTTATTTGCATACATGTGTTCATAGTAAGCTCTGATAATTTTTGGAATTTATTCAGGTTCAGTTATGACTTCACTTTTTTTGTTTCTAATTGTGTTTAATTGGACTTTCTCTCTCTCTCTCTAGTCAATTTGGCCAGGGGTCATCAATCTTATTTATTCTTTCAAAGAATTAGCTTTTTTTTTTTTTTAATTTTTAATCAATATATTTTATTATGATTTTGTGGGGTACAGTTAAGGGTTAGGTGTACAATTACATTTCATTCAGGCACCCTGTTGATAAGAGGTGTTTCCCCATCCCCAGACAGATATTTGTGACTGTTAATCCCATCCCCCCCCCCATAGTTTCCCAGTACCGTCAGTCATTTTCTTACAGTATTACATTGGATGTTCAAGGTCCATTATATGAGTGAGAACATGTGATACTCGGATCTTTTGTTTCTGTGAGAGGTCACTCAGTATTATAGACTCTAGTTCCATCCAGGTTGCTGCGAAATTCATGATTTTGTTCTTTTTTATGACTGCATAGTATTCCATCGTGTATATGTGCCACATTTTTTCAATCCAGTCCTCTTTTGATGGGCAGCATGGTTGTTTCCAGGTTCTTGCTATTGTGAACAACGTTGCGATAAACATACGTGTGCAGGTATCTTTTTTATAGAGTGATTTGAGGTCTTCAGGGTATATTCCCAGTAGGGGGATTGCGGGGTCATATAGAAGGTCGATTTTTAGAGCTTTTAGGAATCGCCACACTGCTTTCCACAGAGGTTGCACTAGTTTACATTCCCACCAACAGTGTAGAAGTGTTCCCTGTTCACCACACCCTCTCCAGCAGCTGTTATTTTTTGTTGTTGTTGATAATTGCCATTCTGACTGGAGTTAGGTGGTATCTCAGAGTGGTTTTGATCTGCATCT
>NW_007233299.1:6551-20071 GCF_000164805.1 Carlito syrichta | reverse complement strand
TGCCCAGGCGGGTCTCGAACCCGCGGGCTCAGGCAATTCACTTACCTTGGCCTCCCAAAGGCGCGGGATGACAGGCTGAGCCACCGAGCCCGGCTTTTGTTTTCCTTTTTTTCATCTTCTCCTTAGCACTTACTATCTTCTGACATATCTGTTTCTCTTAGTGGTTTTATCTATCTCCCCCTCCAGAAGGTAAATTTTATAAAGGAAGAGACTGATGTCTGATGTGTTCCCTGCTGAGTCTCCAGAATCTAGAACAGCGCCTGATGAACATGATAGGCAGATGGTAAATATTTGAATGAATGCATGTAGGAATTAGTTGATGATATTCCCAATTTTATTGAAAAGATGTTGACAATTTTATCTGAGCATAGCTTCCTGGCCCTAGTCCCCTGAGCATCAGATAGCGGTAATATTGTCTACATAAGACAGGCTCTTACCAGACCTGATAACTTCCATTTTTACAACAACATGGCCTTTGAATATACACGACTTACATCATCATTCTGGAAGACTTTACATAACCATGGACGTTTTTCCATTTAAATGTTTAACCCACATTGGCCGGTTCTCACCCATAACTCAGGATCGGCAAGGCCATACTGGGGAGACAGCAAAGCCAGTGGCCAGATTTTCCTGAAAAATATCACTGTCTCCAGTTTCCCATCCTTTTGTAAGATGCATTTCCTGCTGTCTCAGACTCAGGACTTTATTTATTTACTTCTTTGGAGTCTCACTCTGTAACCCAGGATGGAGTGCAGTGGCATGCTCATAGCCGCTGCAGCTTCGACCTGCTGAATTGCAAGTAGCTTGAACTACAGGCTCGTGCCCCCATGCCCAGCTAATTTTTTGATTTATTGTAAAAACAAGGTCTTGCCAAGTTGCCCAGACTGGTCTTGAACCCCTGGGCTCAGGCAATCCTCTCACCTCTGCCTCCCAAAGTGCTGGGATTACAGGCTGAGCCACTGAGCCCAGCTTCTTTTTTTTTTGAGTTGGAGTCTCACTTTGTCATCCAGGCTGGAATGCAGTGGCATGCTCACAGCTCAGGCGATTCTTCCACCTCAGTCTTCCAAGTAGCTGGTACTACAGGCGCATGTCACCACGCCCAGCTAACTTTTTTGATTTATTGTAGAGGCGAGGTCTCGCCAAGTTGCCCAGGCTGGTCTTGAACCCCTGGGTTCAGGCGATCCCCTTGCCTCAGCCTCCTAAAGTGCTGGAATTACAGGCGTGCTCACCACGCCTGGCATATAGGCTGTTTCTTAGTTACTGCTTTTCCGTGACCTTTGTACATACGTCTTTGCACACACTCCTGAATGCATATGCAGAATAGATTCCCAGAGGCAGAATCATTTGGGTCAAAGGGATGTGGGTTTTACATTTTAGTGAAAAAACCAACTTGCCCTCATGAAAGGAGTGCAAGCGAAAGTAGATATAGTCAGAAGTATGTGCCCTGCTTGACTGCAATATAATATTAAAGATTATTCTTTCTTTTCTATGGTCAGAGATAAGCCTGGGAAAATGGCAAGAGGCCAAGCCACATAGGCCCCTCAGTGCTAGGCCAGGAGCTAAACTTTGTGCTAAGTGCACTGGGGAGCCGCAGTGAGGTAGAGGCCAAGGAGGAAGATGGCCATGTAGGGGTGTGATAGGAACAGTCATCACATGGCTGTCGCTCCCATGGGGGCCCTGGCCCTGACATAGCCCTGATCTCTTTGCTTCCCTCTCACCTACAAGAGCTGGCCTCTGAGTGAGGGGGCCAGGGCAGACAAACCAGTCCTGCTGGCTGAGGTATGCCTTGGTCAACCACACTGCTGCCAGTCCAGCTGAGCCACACTCTGTAGGTATGTGGCCAGCCAGAGCCAGGGAGTATAGCGGCAGAGCTGGGTTGGAGATGGAGACCTCCCTGACTCCCAGAGGCCAAGTCGACCCCAAGGCCCCACGTCTGGCAAGGCCTGGCCTGCCTTAACTGCTCAAGTAGTTTGAAAATGTTGAGCAGAGTAATTCTTTCCTCAATGTATATTTCACGTACAGCAGTGACATTTTTTTTTTTTTTTTTGAGTTGGAGTCTCACTCTGTCGCCCAAACTGGAGTGCAGTGGCCGCTCCTGGCCACCGCAGCCTCGACCTGCTGGGCTCTGGCGATCCTTCCGCCTCAGCCTTCCAAGGAGCTGGAACTATAGGCGCGCTACCACGTCCGGCTAGTTTTTGATTTGTTGTAGAGACAAGGTGTCGCCAAGTTGCCCAGGTGGGTCTCGAACCCGCAGGCTCAGGCAATCCACTCACCTCAGCCTCCCAAAAGCGCGGGATTACAGGCTGAGCCACCGAGCCCGGCTTACCAGTGACATTTTTATTAACATTTATGTCTTGAATTTTGTTAGAGGACAAGCAAGGCAATAATCATCATAGAATATTTGGAAAACACCAGAATACCCAAGGAATAATATAAAAATCCCCTGCAGATATCTTCTCCACCTTGATAACCAATGTTAACCTTTGGGAGACTTTTAAAAAATGCAAACATGCATATAATTTTAATTTTATCAGAAGAGAGCAATCATGCTTGGCATGCTACATTGTAGTCTGTTTTTTGTTTTTGTTTTTTTTGAGTTGGAGTCTCACTCTGTCGCCCAGATTGGAGTGCAGTGGCCGCTCCCGGCCACCGCAGCCTCGACCTGCTGGGCTCCTGCGATCCTTCCGCCTCAGCCTTCCAAGGAGCTGCAACTACAGGCCCGCGCTACCATGCCCGGCTAATTTTTGATTTATTGTAGAGATGAGGTCTCGCCAAGTTGCCCAGGTGGGTCCCGATAGTCTGTTTTTTTAAATTACAGGATTTTTTTCATGCCTTTAAATATTCTTTTTTTTTTTGAGTTGGAGTCTCACTCTGTTGCCCTGGCTATAGTGCAGTGGCATGCTCACGGCCACCACAGCCTCGACCTGCTGGGCTCAGGTGATCCTTCAGTCTCAGGCTTCTAAGTAGCTGGAACTACAGGCGCATGCCTACCACGCCCAGCAAAATTTTTGATTTATTATAGAGACTAGGTTTTACTATGTTGCCCAGGCTGGTCTCAAACCCCTGGACTCACATAATCCTCTCACCTTGGCCTCCCAAAGTGCTGAGATTACAGGTTTAAGCCAATGCACTCAGCTGTATTCTTTTGCAGTGTGATTTTTTTTTTTTTTTTGAGTCAGAGTCTCACTCTGTCACCCAGGCTGGAGTGTAGTGGCACACGCACAGCCACCCCAGCATCAACCTGCTAGGCTCCGGCAATCCTTCCCCCTCAGCCTTTCAAGTAGCCGGAACTATAGGTGCGTACTACCATGTCTGGCTATTTTATTGATTGATTGATTGATTGATTGTAGAGATGAGGGCCCACCAAGTTGCCCGGGGTTGGTCTCGAACCACGGGCTCAGGCCATCCACTCGCCTTGGCCTCCCAAAGTGCTGGGATTACTGGCTGAGGCACTGATCCTGGCCTGCAGTATGATTTTTAAGGAAAGAATGGATTTTATGTGTATCAATTGTCATTAACTCCACAAATATTCATTTTCTTTTCTTTTTTGTCTCTGATTCAAACTGTCTGTAGATCCACAAACATTCTTTAAAGACCTTCAGCCAAAAATATCATATTTACTCTGCTATATGCTGAACCCATGAGTTGGACATCTCTCTGTGAAAGCACCATGTATTTTCAAGTGTGACTTTATTTATTTATTTATTTATTTATTTATTTATTTATTTATTTTGAGTTGAAGTCTCACTCTGTCACCCAGACTGGAGTGCAGTGGCCTCTCCTGGCCACCGCAGCCTCGAGCTGCTGGGCTCCAGCGATCCTTCTGCCTCAGCTTCCAAGTAGCTGGAACTACAGGCTAGTGCCACCATGCCCGACTAATTTCTTTTGATTTATTATAGAGATGAAGTTTCACCAAATTGCCCAGGATAGTCTTGTATCTCTGGGCTCAGGCAATCCTCTTGCCTCAGCCTCCCAAAGTGCTGGGATTATAGGCTTGAGCCACCATGACCAGCCCATTATTTTTTACTACTATGTGTTGTTGATTATGGGTATACCATAGCTAATTTACCCAGTTCCCTACTGCTAGTGGTCATTTAGGTTCCTGTAATGCACATCTTTATGTATGCTTTCCAATTTATATCATTATGGCATTTTTTAATAGCAGCTCACATACAGCTATCTTGGTTTTGTTTTTGTTTTTTGTTTTTTTTTTTTGAGTTGGAATCTCACTCTGTCACCCAGATTGCAGTGCAGTGGCCGCTCCCGGCCACCGCAGCCTCAACCTGCTGGGCTCTGGCGATCCTTTCACCTCAGCCTTCCAAGTAGCAGGAACTATAGGTGCGCGCTGCCACACCCAGCTAATTTTTTGATTTATTGTAGAGATGAGGTCTCACCTGCCCAGGCGAGTCTCGAACCCGCGGGCTCAGGCAATCCACTCACCTCAGCCTCCCAAGGCGCGGGATTACAGGTTGAGCCACCAAGCCTGGCTTGTTGTTGTTGCTGTTGTTGTTTTTGAGTTGGAGTCTCACTGTCCCCCAGACTGGAGTGCAGTGGCCGCTCCCGGCCACCGCAGCCTTAACCTGCTGGCCTCTGGCGATCCTTCCGCCTCAGCCTTCCAAGTAGCTGGAACTACAGGTGCACGCTACCACGCCCGGCTGATTTTTTGATTTATTGTAGAGATGAGGTCTCGCCTGCCCAGGCGGGTCTCAAACCCGCAGGCTCAGGCAATCCACTCATTTCAGCCTCCCAAAGGTGCAGGATTACAGGCTGAGCCACCAAGCCCGGCTTGTTTTTTTTTTTTTTTTTGAGTTGGAGTCTCACTCTGTCGCCCAGACTGGCCACTGCAGCCTCAACCTGCTGGGCTCCGGCGATCCTTCCGCCTCAGCCTTCCAAGTAGCCGGAACTACAGGCGTGCGCTCCCATGCCCGGCTGATTTTTTGATTTGTTGTAGAGATGAGGTCTCGCCAAGTTGCCCGGGCGGGTCTTGAACCCTTGGGCTCAGGCAGTCCACTCACATCAGCCTCCCAAGGTGCGGGTTTACAGGCTAAGCCACCGAGCCCGGCCTGTTGTTTTTTGTTTGTTTTGAGTCAGAGACTCACTCTGTCACCCAGGTTGGAGTGCAGTGGCACGCTCATGGTCGTCACAGCTGGGCTCAGGTGATCCTTCTGCCTCAGCCTCCCAAGTAGCTAGAACCACAGGTGCATGCCACCATACCCAGCTAATTTGATTTATTGTAGAGACAAGGTCTCACCAAGTTGTCCAGGCTGATCTCTAACCCCTAGGCTCAGACAATCCTCTCATCTCCCAAAGTGCTGGGATTACAGGCATGAGCCACCATGCCCAGCACAACCTTGTTTTTAAAACTATTATTATTATTATTATTTTAGTTGGAGTCTCACTCTGTCACCCAGATTGGTGTGCAGTGGCCACTCCCGGCCACCGCAGCCTCTATCTGCTGGGCTCTGGCAATCCTTCCGCCTCAGTCTTCCAAGTAGCTGGAACTACTGGCATGTGCTACCACACCCGGCTCATTTTGATTTATTATAGAGATGAGGTCTCACCAAGTTGCCCAGGCGGGTCTCGAACAGGCAATCCACTCACCCCAGCCTCCCAAAGGCGCAGGATTACAGGCTGAGCCACCGAGCCTGGCTTATTACTATTGTTTTTTAGTGAGAGGATCTTGCTCTGTTACCCAGGCTGGAGTGCTGTGGCTATTCATAGGTGCAATCATAACTCACTACAGCCTGAAACTCCTGGGCTCGAGCCATTCTCCTGCTTCAACCTCCTAAGTAGCTGGGACTACACACAACGGCCACAGAGAATTCTGGTCCATGGACATAACATGATGTATACAACCCATGCTTTGCTGATGGATGTTAGGCTGTTTCCAGTTTTTCACCCTCATAAATAATGACCTCTTTGATCATTACAGATTTTTGAAAACATGAAATCTGAATTCAGCATTTGCAGGCTATTTGAAGACCAGTGGAATAAAAGGGGCTAGAGAAGCTTTATTTGATGGTGGAAGGAAGCCAGGTCCTCTGGGCAAGACCTAGTTCCTGCAAAATAGCCAGAGGGTGGGGCTGCTTCAGGAAAAACCAAAGAGGGATCATGAGATTCTTTTTTTTTTTTTGAGTTGGAGTCTCACTGTCGCCCAGACTGGAGTGCAGTGGCCGCTCCCGGCCACCGCAGCCTCGACCTGCTGAGCTCCCGCGATCCTTCCGCCTCAGCCTTCCAAGTAGCCAGAATTACAGGCATCACTACCACGCCCGGCTGATTTTTTGATTTCTTGTAGAGATGAGGTCTCGCTGCCCAGGCGGGTCTCGAACCCGCGGGCTCAGGCCATCCACTCACCTCAGCCTCCCAAAAGCGTGGGATTACAGGCTGAGCCACCGAGCCCGGCGATCATGAGATTCTTAAACTGTTTGCTGTCAGGGACCCCTTGTATTAATATAACTTGTGGGAATTTATAGCCCTTTGAAGGATGCTTATCACCTGTAAGTCTCAACGGCCCTGGACCCTGATTTCCTTTGATAAACAACTCCCCTCCCTGGCCCCACCACTGGATGTATCCTTAGCAGGATTATCAGTCCAGATGCTCCCTCCCTCCCCAGTCAAATGATGGGCCTAGAACCTAAATCAAGATAATGAGATGCAGTTCCTTACCTTGGCTAAAGCGATGGGGAGAAAGGTTCTTTTTCCCTGCTGTGTTACCTAGCTATAGAGATGTAAGTCTGGTGTTGCCAGAGAAATTATGTCTGAGAACAAAGCAGATTTCCGGGAAAGGTAGAGTGAACCCCTGGATTCAGACATGCCCGAAACCAGCCCTGTTGACTCAGTTACATGAACCAATAAATTCCATTTTATGCTTTAGTCAGTGCCAGTTGAGTTTCTGTCATTTCCGTTGGAAAAGTTTTTGTTTTTGTTTTGTTTTTTGAGTCAGGGTCACCTGGCTCTGTCACCTGGGCTGGAGTGCAGTGGCATGATTGCAAAAATCATGGCTCACAGCAGCCTCAACCTCCTGGGATCAGGTGATCCTTCCACCTTAGCATCCTGAGTCACTGGGACTACAGGCATGTGCCACCACACCCGGCTAATTGTTATTATTATTTTATAGAGACGAGGTTTTGCTATGTTACCCAGGCTGGTCTTGAACTCCTGGTCTTCAGCCTCCTGAGTAGCTGGGACTACAGGCACACAACAGCCATATAGAATTGTAGTCCAAGGACATAATATGATTTATACCAATTATTCTGCCTGAAATTTATACAATCTACCCTGCCTGCTGGGATTACAGGTGTGAGCCACTGCACCCAGATGGAAGAGGTTTTTTTTATTGTTATTATAAAGATGTGGGGTACAATTCAGGGTTAGGTATACAAATGTTGATTATGCAGGTACCCTTGTTGATGAGGTATGCCCCTCCTTCTCCTAGCAGTTTCCCTCAACTGCCCATCCCACCCTCCCTCCCCTGACAGTTTCCCACTGCTGCCAATTGCTTGGAAGAGGGTTTTTTTTTTTAATTTTGTTTTCATTTTTTTAGATTAGAAAATATAGTTTATTGGCCAGGTGTGGTGGCTCATGCCTATAATGCCAGCACTTTGGGAGGCCGAGATGAGAGGATTGCCTGAGCTCATGAGATCAAGACAGCCTGGGCAACTTGGCGAGACCCCATCTCTATAATAAACCAAAAAATTAGCCGGGCATGGTGGCACATGCCTGTAGTTCCAGCTACTTGGAAGGCTGAGGCAGAAGGATCGCCTGAGCCCAGCAGGTCGAGAATGCGGTGACTGTGAGCATGCCACTGCACTCCAGCCTGGGAGACAGAGTGAGACTCCAACTCAAAAAAAAAAGGAAAAAAGAAAATACAGTTTATTTAGAAAGTAAATGAGAGAGAGAGATTGATTCACTTCCCCAAGGTAGGAGAGGGGGTCAAAGCTTAGGAAACATGGCAGGACCCTTAGCTCAGAGAACACATGGCCACACCAGAGTCTAGTAAAGCAATGGCCTGTTTATTTGTTTACAGAGTTTTGCTCTGTCTCCCAGGCTGGAGTGCAGTGGTGTGATCATAGTTCACAGCAATCTGGAACTTCTGCCTTAGCCTTCTTAAGTAGCTGGACTACAGGTATGCATCACCACTCCTGGCTAATTTAATTAAATTTATGTATTTATTTATTCATTTTTGAGTTGGAATCTCATTCTGTAGCCCAGGCTGGAATGCAATGACATGCCACGGCCACCACAGCCTCAACCTGCTGGACTCAGGTCATCCTTCTGCCTCAGCCTTCTAAGTAGCTGAAACCACATGCCTGACTGATTTTTATTGTAAAGATGAGGGCTCGCCAAGTTGCTCAGGCTGGTCTCGAACCTCTGAGCTCAGGTAATCCTCTCTTTTTTTTTTTTGAGTTGGAGTCTCACTCTGTTGCCCAGACTGGAGTGCAGTGGCCGCTCCTGGCCACCGCAGCCTTGACCTGCTGGGCTCTGGCTATCCTTCCACCTCAGCTTTCCAAGTAGCCAGAATTACAGGTGCGCGCTACCACGCCCGGCTGATTTTTTTATTTATTGTAGAGATGAGGTCTCGCTGCCCAGGCGGGTCTCGAACCCGCGGGCTCAGGCAATCCACTCACCTCAGCCTCCCAAAGGCACGGGATTACAGACTGAGCCACCGAGCCCGGTTTAGGTAATCCTCTTGCCTTCGCCTCCCAAAGTGCTGGGATTACAGGTGGCTTTATTTTTTATTTTTTGTAGAGATGAGGGTCTCACTATGTTTCCCAGGCTGGTCTCAAACTCTTCTGGCTTCAAGTGATCCTCCTGCCTCAACTTCCTAAAGCACTAGGATTATAGGTGCGAGCCACTGTGCCTGGCCCATTGTAAGTGCTCTTTCTCATTCACCCTTGGCCCAGAAGAAAACAAATTCATTCACTCATTCATTTAATCAGTATTTATTGACTATCTGGTCCATGCTCATTTTTTCTGCTGGGCGATGGTAGGGACAGTAAAGTGACCATGATAGAACTGGTTCCTCCTCTGAGGGCCATCCCAGGCTACAGATTAAAGACAATCACAAAGTGTTCAGCAATAATGGCAACATCTGCCATGAAGGAGCTCAGGGAGCTACAAGAGAGGTATCTGTGAACGGGCTGATGGAATCAGGGGAGGGTCTCCCGAGGACAGGACTTTGAAGTTGACACCCGAAAGATGGTCCGGGAACTAGCCAAGGGAAGGGAGATCAAGGACTAGGGATCCACGCACTCAAATCCTGGGGTTTCAGGGCACTCAAGAGACTTGGTCGAGCTCAGAAACCTGGAAAAAGATCTTGGGAATGGAAGGAGGAAAGGGCGAGGGCGGTGGCAGGGAAGAAGCAAGGTGGGCTTCCAGGCCCCTGCTGGAGGAAACCGAGGTGTGTCGGGACCCTCCCTTCCTCAGAGCGTGGTGTAGAAATACATGGCCATCAGCATCACTGGGAGCTGAGTGAGGAGGCAGTGAGACGAAAGGGCGCTCCAGTCCCATGCCTCCGTCCCACCCGGCCCGTCGGGCTTCCCGCCTCTCACCGTCCACATCAGAATGGCAAATCCAAACCACGAGATGCCCCACGTGTAGCTGTCGATGGCATGGCCGATGTGCTCAAAGCAGCCCTGCAGGGGAAAGGTAGGGAGTTGAGAAGATGTCCAGCTAAAGACAAGGCCAATGTCTACCCCTGGGAGGGTCATTTTCCCCCCTGAGGTTTGTTTTTTCTCCCCTGCGCCATGAGGATCATGGCAGTGTCTACCTCCCAGAGTGGTTTTGGGGAGCCAGGGAGGTGATGCTGAACCCAGGCCCTGCACAAAGTAGGTGCTGCCCTGATGGTGGGTATGGCAGTCTGAGGGTGAGCTGGTTTAGAAACAACTTCCCATGCTGCCCATGGGTCCCACGGTTTAAAAGACACTTTGGAAGTAGTGCTTGTCTGACACTTCCTCGTCAAGAGATGAAGATGAATGGGGACCGGAGCCACAGGATGTGAAGTCAGAAGGACCAAGGCCGGGGCCAGCTCTTTTGGCCAGCTCTAGGACCTGGGCTAGAGTCATTCTGAACTCTGAGCCTCAGTCTTCCCATCTGTGAAATGCCAGCGATAGCACTGCCCTTTGACAGTGGTTGCAGGCTTTCTGGATATGAGCACTCTGCACAGTTCTGGGTTTGAAAAATGCCGTCCTGTTCTGATCATGGTTACGGTCTGCACGTGGGATCCCCTATGTGACAACTGGTCTAACACAAGCCACTGAAGGGCCCCAGGCAGCTAGAGCTGAAAGGACCACTGGGACCATTTTTCTTCTTAGTCTAACCTCCTCCTGGTTTCTTGCTCTGTCTCTGTACTTGTTTCGCAGTGGTTCAAGCACCTCGTTGGGGCCTGCCTGCCTGCAATCAAATCCCAGCTCCATCCCTAGCTAGCGAGTGGCCTCTCAGTTTTATCATCCATAAAATGGGGTGGTTATAGAGTTTACCTCATAAGGTGATAGTGAGGATTAAATAAGATAAAAACTTACAGCACTTAGAAGAATGCCTGGTACGAAGTAAAGGCTTAATAAATGTTGGTTGGTATGGGTGTTGGGCTACGGTTATCATTCTTGTTGCTCTTACTCCCAGGCAAACAGAAAAGTTGCAAGGCCAGATCTGTATCAGACAGACCCTGTGTATATCCTGCTGACTTGCAGAGAGAGTTGGGAGAGCCAGAGAGAGGGGAGGGGGAGAGAAAACCACAGAGGGGAGGAGGAGATGAAAGAAGATGGATGGACAGACAGATGGTAGAAGGGAGAAAGAGATGGAATCAGAGATGGAGTGAGAGGGAGCAGAGACCAGAGAAAGACCGAGAGAGGCACAGACAGGAGCAGGGACAGGACACACCTTGGTGAACAGGTAGTCTGTGTGGCCCAGGCGGCAGCCCTCTTCGTTGAGTGGAATGAAGTTTCCTGTCCGGCGACAGCACAGTGGGGGCCAGGGGAACACCACCTCCGGAGTAGTTGCTCGGAAGGCTGATGTGAAGTTTACCCAGTCCATGGGACCAGATGTGCCACAGCATCCTTGCTGGAAAGAAAGGTAGGGGTCAGGCAGGCAAAGATTTAGAGAGGCAGCCTCTTGTTTGAGGTCGCAAGGTGCCTTGAGGCAGGGCTGGCCTCCGATACAGCTGGGCCCAACTTCTCCATGACCTGGGCCTCAAATTGGGGGGCGTGGTGGTGTCTCTCTGTGTCAGCAATGATCTGACAATATTTGTCTCAGAACCAGAAAAGAAAGTTAAGTGGGAATCTGGGTCAAACCCACCCTCATCATTTATTTGTAAATGTTTTTGTCAACAGCTATGCTGACACATGATACAAAAAGGTAGATTTCTGACTTTTCCGGGACCTGGTGGGTGTTTAATTTGTGGCTCCTGAATGATGGAAACACAGGCTTGGACATCCTTCAAATACGGGTTCAAATTCTGCCAGTTGTATGACTTGTGATAAGTTGGGACTCCAATTTTCCCTGAGTCCTCAATTTCTTCCTCTTCTGATGCAATATCAAGTTGAATTTAATTAGGAGCGTGGCTTCTGGAACCTGGCATCCTGGGTTCTGCAACCTACCAGCTGTGGGACATCATGCAAGTCATTCAGTCTCTTGCCTTGGTTTCCCTATCAATAAAGAGCCGATCCCCTTATGGAGTGGTTGTGAGGATTAAAGAAGCTTTAGAAGTGAGGCTCACACCTATAATCCCGGCACTTTGGAAGGTCAAGGGGAGAGGATTGCCTGTGTCCATGGGTTCGAGATCAGCCTGGGCAACTTGGCGAGACCTCATCTCTACAATAAATCAAAAATTAGCTGGGCGTGGTGGTGCACGCCTGTAGTTCCAGCTACTTGGAAGGCTGAGGCGGAAGGATCGCTGGAGCCCAGCAGGTCGAGGCTGCGGGGGCCGGGAGCGGCCACTGCATTCCAGTCTGGGCGACCGAGTGAGACTCCGACTCAAAAAAAAAATTTTAAGTTATAAAAAAAGAAGTGCTTTGAACACTAAACAAAAGTCAGTGCCCAATAAATGGTGCTATTACTATTATCATTATTATTATTACCATTACTACTATTGCGGCTGCATGTAGTGGTTAAGAGCAGGCTCTGGAGCTAGGCTGTCAGGTTCAAATCCCAGTTACCAACTATATGACCTTGAACAAGTGACTTGCCCTTTCTGGACGTATTTAGTCATCTGGAAAATGGTGATGACCACAGCCCTGTCCTCACAGGGATCCCATGAGTGGATGTCTTCATTTATTTATTTGTTTGTTTGTTTGTTTTTTTGAGTTGGAGTCTCACTCTGTTGCCCGGACCGGAGTGCAGTGGCCGCTCCGGGCCACCGCAGCCTCGCCTTGCTGGGCTCCGGCGATCCTTCCGCCTCAGCCTTCCGAGTAGCCGGAACTACAGGCATGCGCTACCACCCCTGGCTGAGTTTTTGATTTATTGTAGAGATGAGGTCTCACTGCCCAGGCGGGTCTCGAACCCGCGGGCTCAGGCAATTCACTCACCTCAGCCTCCCAAAGGCGCGGGATTACAGGCTGAGCCACCGAGCCTAGCAAGTGGATGTCTTTAAAGCACTCAGTTGTCTACAAGTGTGCATAAGAGGGTGGAACCCTCTCAATCTCTGTGGACTGAGCCCCTACCCACCCTTGCCCACCTCCATCATGATGCGATCCCAAAGGCGGGTCAGTTCCTGGCCCTGGTCCGTGTCTGCACTGTAGAAGGTCAGCATCTGCTTGGTGATCAGGGATGGGTTGGACACCATCTGTGGAGAACAGGGTCCAGCAGGACTGGGTGGGGAGAGAGGCCCAGCTCCACCCCCGACCCCCGCCACTGCCAGAGACCCTCAACACTCTGCATTACGCCCCACAAGTCAGGTCCCTCCCCTGGCTTCTGCCCGGCTCACGTAGTCTCGGTGGGTGTAGGAGGTGATGCAGGAGGCACACTCAAAGATGTAGATGATGAGCATGAGGACCAGGTACTGGGGAAACAGAGAGGGACAGCCGTGTCAGGGCAAAGCCTGTGAGGTCTCACCCCCGCGAGGGATGAACTGATGGTTAGAAATACAATTTTTTTTTTTTTTGAAAAGGATATTTTAAAAATCCAAACCTTAAAGCTGGCAAATTTTCATTGAGCTGAGAATAGACAACCTAGTAAGTCTACATTTCCACAAGCTACACATAAACCCACAAAGCATCAAAGCACAGTCCATCTCTTTCTCTTTCATATATCACCATCCGACTGTTGTGAAAAATTTCAGCAATCCTTTTACCATCAATGAACTGGTTGTATCATGAGAATTAAGCTATGGTACATTTTTCTCTGAATTCGGTTGCAGTGGAAGACAGAACAAACATTTACTTAAAGCCATAATATTTCACGGTAATCCAACCTTAAGCCAAATTGTAAAGAAGGGGTAGCAGAGCCCTGTTTGGACTCCGGATTAGGAGAGGCAGTCCCAGTGTGCTGAGATGAACAGGACGTGTCACAATCAAAGTCATCGG
>NW_007233299.1:0-6531 GCF_000164805.1 Carlito syrichta | reverse complement strand
TCCACTCACCTCAGCCTCCCAAAGGCGCAAGATTACAGGCTGAGCCACCGAGCCTGGCTAGAAATACAATTTTTAAAAAAAGTATAGAGCAATAATCCCAGCACTTTGGAAGGCCGACGTGACAGGATTGCCTGAGCCCACGGGTTTGAGACCAGCCTGGGCACCTTGGTGAGATCCCATCTCTACAAAAAATAAAAAAATTAGCTGGGCATGGTGGCGTGTGCCTGTAGTTCCTGATACTTGGAAGGCTGAGGCAGAAGGATCACCTGAGCCCAGCAGGTTGAGGCTGTGGTGGCCGGCAGCGGCCACTGCACTCCGGTCTGGGCGACCGAGTGAGACTCCAACTCAAAAAAAATAAAAAGAATACCTTAGAAAGAAAAAGTGTGGGCTGGCAGAGGGAGGAGTAGAGGAGATGTTGGTGGCCAGTCTGTGGTCGAGGTTGTTGAAACCAGGTGACCCGTATGCACGGCTCAAAATGCCATTTCCTCTACTTCAGTCTATTTTGAAACTTCCCATGAAAAAAAAAATGTGTCTTCGTTCGTGGCAAACAAATAGAAGAAATAAACAACTTTTTTGTTACTAGTTGGGTGAACTTTTAGGCCTTGGGTGAAAATTTTTTATGCCAGATAATTAAATACAGGATAAGAAAAGGAAGGAAGGAAGGAAGAAAGGAGCCTTCCATGCTCTCTCTCACTCAGGATTGAGCAGAAGCCCACTTCCCTTTCCCCTGTGTCTCCACTGATCTTCCCACCTGTCCGCCTCACTTCCTCTCACTCACCCACTTCCTCCTCACGGGGCTTCAGCCACACTGGACTCCCGTACCCCACCCCGGTCTCAGAGTCTTTGCTTCTGCTGCTCCCCCTGCCTGGAACGTCCTCCTCCAAATACACGCATGGCACACTCCCTCAGCTTCTCCTGGTCTTTGCTTTCTCAGGCTGTGAAGTTCTCCCTCGCCCTGCCCCAGCTCCCGACCTCCCTTCCCTGTCCATTGCCTCCGTCATCAGAGCATCGCTCCCCGAGGTCAAGGGTGTTTATGTTTTGCTCTCTGCTAGTGTCGAGTGTAGGACCTGGCACATGTTTCCTGCTCAAGAAGCATTTGTTCCTCAAATAAGTGGCCTCTCCTGGGAATTTAAAATACCCTTAACCGTAGAGGAAGCACAGAGTTAGCTTCGTGTCAGTCAGGCCCGGGTTGAAATCTCCAGGTCACCCGGGAGAGGCCATTGGCTTTTTTGAACCTTTGTTTTCTCATCTGGTAAATGGGTTGAAAGGGCACTAACTTCAGAGGTCTTCTGGGAGGATTGAGGGGGCTCATTTTCTAAACTGCTCACCCTGGTGTCAGGCACTTGAGAGAGAACTTGGGATGTGTGGCTTGTTGCTGTGAACCGGCTCCAGAGTGAACTGGCTTAAACTGACTCTGCCACGCACTTGCTGTATAACCCTGGATAAGTGACTTCAAGTCTCTGAGCCTCAGTTTCAATTTGTCAAATAAGATCATGATGATGGTTATGATAGAATGTATTGGTGGGTCATGAGGAATAAATTAACGCATCCACGGAAACCATTTAGAACAGCTCCTGGCATGTAGTGGGCACTCATTCAGCGGTAGCTGTGCTAAAACATGTTTTTGTTTTTTAATTTCTTGGGAAATTTCAAACATAGACTGAAGTAGAGGAAATGGCATCGTGAGCCCTGCATACCTGTCACCTGGTTTCAACAACAACGACCACAGACTGGCCACTGCCATCTCCTCCACTCCACCCTCTCTGCCTGCTCACATTTTTGTTGTTATTCTTGGCAGAGCGCAGAAGGGCAGAGTCTGGGGAGCAACTAGCTAGGGTTCAAATCCCAGCCCTTCTGCTCAAGAGCCGACCAGCTGTCCAGACCTTCCCCTCTTTCCCTGTGTCCTAGTTTTCTTTGTAAAGCGGGAATAACAGCTGAGCCTAGCGTCTCGGGCTTTGGGAGGAGTACATGAAATGATGCCTGTGAGGCCTGAGTGTGATGCCATGTGGAATTCACACCAGTGGCCGTGGTGTCGCTTGTTATTATGACTCTGAGAGGACAATCTCTGTGTCCATCCGTCCCCGCCCACCCTCCTCTTGGGGCCTCACCGTGAGGATCATAGACCGGCGGCGGCAGAGCGCTGCGCCCACACCAAAGCTGGCCACCACGAAGAAGGAGAAGCCGCAGAAGATGGCGATCCAGGCGCCAGCGAAGACGTCGTCCTTGCCTGAGACGCCCATCAGTGGGTATACACGGTACTGATCGGCTGTCACCCATACCGTCTCGGCAAACAGGGCCAGGCCTGAGAGCTGGACAGAGCTGCCGGTTAGGAAGCTCTGCTCAGCGTCAGCAACCCGGCTCCACGAGTCTCCTTGAGCAAGTTCCTTCCCTGTTCTGAGACTCCACTGCCCTCTCAGGAAAGTAATAAGAATGGTAAAGATCCTGGTCTCCATGAGCAGGGATGAGGCTGGGCAGAAGCCAGGAGGGAAGAAAGGCCCAACCAGACCCCTGACTCTGCATCCCAGCTGCCAGTTGCTTCGAGGACAAAAGGAGATGCCACACACAAAGCCTGGAGCATGCGCCTGGCACACAGGAGATGCTGTCTGCCCACCTTTGATAGCACTGTTATTCCAGAGGAGAGGAATTTATAGCCTTGGCTATGAAAACTACAAACGCACCAGCCCAGTGATTCCACGGCCAGGAATCAATCCTACAGATACACCCAGACACGCAGGAACATCACAAACTCACAAGGTCATTCCCGGCAGCCCCATAGGTATGGGTTCAGGATGTCACACAATGGAGCGCTATGCAGTTGTGAAAAGGGACAGAGAGGCTCTCAGGGGGCCCATGGGGAGTGGTCTACAGCCTATGTGAGCAGGAGAAAATGGGAGGCTTGGAGCAGAATGTGGAATGAGCTCTATTTGGGCAAGAAAGGGGAGAAAATGGGCATATAAATATCTTTCTTTCTTTTTTTTTTTGAGTAGGAGCCTCACTCTGTCAACCAGGCTGGAGTGCAGTGGCATGCTCCCGGCCACCACAGCCTCGACCTTCTGGACTCAGGTGATCCTTCCAACTCAGTCTTTCAAGTATCCGGAACTACAGCCTTGTGCTACCACACCCGACTAATTTCTTTATTTATTGTAGCGACAAGGTCTCACCATGTTGCCCAGGCTGGTCTTAAACCTGCAGGCTCAGGCGATCCTCTCACCTCGGCCTCCCAAAGTACTGGGATTATAGGCTTGAGCCACTGTGCCCGGCCATAAATAAATTTCTATCTGCTTAAATAAATATTGGAGAAACTAAAAGTCTGGTTACCCACAGGGGTGAGGCATGGGGAACAAGGGTGGAGGAAGACATCTCAGTGGACAGTGGACACCTTTAGCAACAGTGTAGGCTGAGTGCGGTGGCTCATGCCTGTAACCCCAGCACTTTGGGAGGCAGAGGCGAGAGGGTTGCCTAAGCTCAGGGGTTCGAGACCAGCCTGGGCAACTTGGTGAGACCTCGTCTCTACAATAAATCAAAAAATAAGCCGGCATGGTAGTGTGTGCCTGTAGCTCCAGCTACTTGGAAGGCTGAGGCGGAAGGATCACCGGAGCCCAGCAGGTTGAGGCTGCGGTGGCCATGGAGCAAGACTCCAACTCAGAAAAAAAAAAAAAAAAAGGCTGGGTGCAGTCACATGCACCTGTAGTCCCAACTACTTGGGAGGCTAAAGTGGAGGCTCGCTGGAGTCCAGGAATTCGAGACCAGCCTGGGCAACATACTGAGATTCCCTGTCTCTAATAATAATCATCATAATAATAATAAACCAGCATTAAGCCGGGCTCGGTGGCTCAGCCTGTAATCCTACGCTTTGGGAGGCCGAGGTGAGTGAATTGCCTGAGCCCGCGGGTTCGAGACCCACTGGACAACTTGGCAAGATCTCATCTCTACAATAAATCAAAAAAATTAGCCGGGCGTGGTAGCACGTGCCTGTAGTTCCAGCTACTTGGAAGGCTGAGGCGAAAGGATCGCCGGAGCCCAGCAGGTCAAGGCTGCAGTGGCCGAGAGCGGCCACTGCACTCCAGTCTGGGTGACAGAGTGAGACTCCAACTCAAAAAAATAAATAAATAAATAAAATAAACCAGCATTAATTAAAAGATGTTGTTGTTATTCATTATTACGGCCTCCTGTGTGCCAGGGAGTCACTATGTCCATAGTGATGTTGACAATGATAGCTAGCATTTGTTGAGCACTTTTTCTTTTTCTTTTTCTTTTTTTTTGAGTCCAAGTCTCACTCTGTCGCCCAGACTGGAGTGCAGTAGTCACTCCCGGCCACCGCAGCCTCGACCTGCTGGGTTCCGGCGATTCTTCTGCCTCAGCCTTCCAAGTAGCTGGAACTACAGGCGCGCGCTACCGCATCCGGCTAGTTTTTTATTTATTGTAGAGATGAGGTCTCGCCAAGTTGCTCAGGCGGGTCTCGAACCCTCAGGCTCAGGCAATCCACTCACCTCAGCCTCCCAAAGTGCGGGATTACAGGCTGGGCCACCGAGCCCGGCTTGTTGAGCACTTTTTCTGAGCTGAGGAACATACATGGATTAATCTACACGATGACAGTCCACACAGTGAGGACCCAGTCTACAGATAAGGAGAGGAGATACTGGCAAGAAAAGATGCTGGCTAGGGTCACAAGGCTGGGGAGGGGCAGAGCTGGGATTGAAACCAGAGTCTGCCTCGCAGATCTTCTAGGGAGTTCTGAACCCTCAGTCCCCACCCCGCCCTCAGCACCGCTCCCTCCCCACCACACGCTCACTTGGCTCCTGGTACCCAAGCATGTCTCACCAGAATAATGACGTTGCCCACGACCAGCAGCCCCGCCACAACTGGAGACCCCTTCTCCGCCTCTGCTGCTGCAGAAGCCATCGTCCTGCTTGGGACACATGAGCAGGGATGAGGCCAGGAGAGCCGGGGTGGGGAGGGAGGGCCCAGTCAGAACCCTCACCTCCACTCCACACTCGGGCTGCCAGGGACTGCTCTGGCTCTGCGGGGCCCAGGCTGGCACCAACGTGCCCGCAACCCTGGTGGTCAGCCACTTTACAGAAGAGGAAACCTAGGCTCAGATGGGGCAGTCACTGGCCAGAACTCAGCCCTGGCCCTCCCTGAGGCTCAGACCCTCCCACCTCCCTCTGCCACATCCAGAGTCCCCGAGTTCACTCCTCACCTTCTCTGCCTGAAGCCTGTCTGGCCAGCCCCACCTGCAGAAGCTTCCTATATATGCCCAGGCCCCTCCTTTTGCCAGGCTCCAAGGAAGAAGGGAGGGTGCCTGGAGGAGGGGACAAGAGGCAGAGCGGGCAGACCAGGATGGGAGAACAGTTTTTTTATGAGCTCCTTGCCACCCGAGTGATTTATAGACCTGAAATTCCAGATTGTGCTAGTGTCTGACCACAGGGACAGGGTGATGTGCTGGTGGCCTCTGGTTCCCAGGCTGTGGGTGGGGGTGGAGGGGACCGGGGCAGGGGAACGGTGAGTGTACCACCCGATGTCTCTCTTCCTGGGACACGGGCCTTCCTGGGAGTAGGAGCAAGACCCAAGCTGGACCCGTGCATGAATCCCAAATCCCAGAGGTGCCTCTTTTGCTGTGCGTGTCCTTGGGCAGGTGGTTCTACCTCTCTGAGGCTGGGCAGTGGGGAGGCCAATGCAGGGACCATGGAAGGCGAGAACAGGGCTGGACAAGGCAGGGAGGTGGGGAGGAGATGAAGGGACTGGAGAAAGGATGCTTATGGGTCGAGGGGAAAGAATGGCACATGGGATGAGTGTGTGGGAGTTTGAGGAGACGGGGTTGCGGGGGAGAGGACTGCTAGAAAATGAGAGAGGGGCCACTATGGGCTTGACTAAGGAAAAGTACCTCCCCCTCCCACCCTCCGCTACACACACACACACACACACACACACACACACACACACACACACACACACACACACGGAGAAAGCCGGAAATGTCTTCAGACTACAGATACCTAGGTTCAAATCCCAGTTTCACCTCTTCTGTGTGGTGCTACTTGGCTTGTACACTTGCCCATCTGCAAAATGGTTTCTTCAGATCACTTTTCCAGGTGGCAGTGGGAACTCAGTGAGCAGATGTCTGCAAAGAACACAGGCTGCAAGTGGCCATGCCTCTACAGCCACGAAAAAGGTCCACGTGCTCTCCAATGGCTCCCCCTAGTGACACAGGACTGATTCTGCAGGCGAAAATAGTGGCTTGGGGCCGCCGGACTTTTCCCAGAACTTGACCCTGATGGCCCAGGGCATTTACTGAGATTTCTCTTGGAGCTGTGGCTTCCCCAGTGTATGCAAACTGGGCAAGCAAATGACCCTTAAAATTTCATTGTCGAGACATTGGCTTGGTAATAAGATACACAAGATGTTTTCCAATTAAAATGGTTAATTTGTGCCCGGCTCAGTGGCTCAGCCTGTAATCCCGCGCCTTGGGAGGCTGAGGTGAGTGGATTACCTGAGCCTGTGGGTTCGAGACCCGCCTGGGCAGCGAGACCT
>NW_007233298.1:82219-92247 GCF_000164805.1 Carlito syrichta | reverse complement strand
CGGCGACCCCGCGCGGCTTCCGCGAACTCCCACTCGGGGCTCGGACCCAGGGATGCTCGGGGCGCCCACGCCGGCCCTGGCCCGCTCGCGGGCGTCGGTGGGTCTCCCGCGCTGCGGCCCTCTTCCCAGAGGGCGCTCCCTAGGAACTGATAAATCAGATCTGCCTCTGCCCTTGGCTTTCAAAGCAAATTGGCGTTCGCCTCCGCCGTGGGAGCGGACTACGCGGGGCGGCGCCCCGCCGCACCCCCTCCGAGGGGCCAGACTGAGCCCGGGACAGGGGTGTGAAATAGAATTTATTGTGGCTCTGATTATGTACACGTGAGATGTGCCGGGCCGGCCGGGCCCACATGGTTTGTACAATAAATACATCCGCGGGGCGGGCTCTCCGCGGCCGAAGCGCCCAGCCCCGCGGGTCAGTCCAGCTTCCGGGCTCCCAGCTTCAGGGGGCCCTTGGCCGCCTTCTTCTCGGCGCGCTTGGCCTCCATCTCCCGCCGCCGGTCCTCGCGCTTCTTCCGGGCCAGCTCGGCCTTCGCCTGCCCTGGGGACAGGACGGGGAGGCTGAGTCGCACCTCCCCAGCCGGCCCTGCCATGCAGGGAGCCCTCCTCGTCCGTCAGCCCGCCCAGGGAAGCACTTACGGCTCTCGGTCTCCAGGCCCTCCCAGTTGTCCTCGCCCCACGAGTCCGGCCTCGGCTGAAAAGGGAAGGGCGGGCTGCAGGGCGCCGACCTGGGGGCTGAGGTCTACCCAGTCTCCGCCCGCCCGCCCGCCAGACCCGCCGGGTACCTGGGCGCTGGAACGCGCAGACAGGGTAGAGAAGGGGTCGCCCTTATCACTGGACTCCGGGCCGCCCCAGTTATACTCGCTGGCCAGCCGCATGCCCTCGGGGGGCGGCTCCGGGGCGCCTGGTTCCTGCCAGCCCTGGTCCCAGGAGCCCTCTGCTTCCCAGCTGCTCCATTCGGACTCCGGGGATGCGGGGGATTTGTGGTCTGCGTTGCTGACCTGCAGAAGAGTAAGAGGAGAAAGTAGCGCTAGCCCCGGGGAGGAAAGGGCTAGAGGCACCCCCTCATGCACAACTGCCCCACCCCACCCGACAACTCACCTGCCCAGCCTGGCTGGCTTGGCTCCCAGAGCGCCAATCGTCCTGCTGGGCCAGCACAGACTCGGCCTCCTGCTGCAGCGTGGGAAGGAGCACGCTCACTCACCCAACCTTCCCTGAAGGGCAAGAAAGCCGGCCGGGCGCCCTTCCAGCCCCGGGCTCACCCACCAGTGTAGCACCTCCTCGTCTGAGCCCATCTGTAAGTGGATGGGCTCCCTCTGCCCACTGCACCCCTCCTGGAGGCTGGGGAAGGCGATCTAGAGGCTCCAGACCCTCCCACAACCTTGAGGCCCCAGCCTGCTGCCAGCAGATGGCGGAACTGGGCCCCAGCCCTGCCCCTTCTCTTCAGGGCAGCCCACTGCATCCTCAGCCGACCCTGAACTCCCCCCACAGCAGGACTGGCCTGGGGAGGGCCCTCTCCTTGCTGACTCCTGGGACTGAGTGGGCCCTGGGGCAGCAGGAGGAGGGACAGCCTGCAGAGAGTGAGGAGGTCTGGGGACTCCCAGCCACTGCCCGTCCCCTCGTTTTCGGCCCTGCTCCCTGGGGCCTCTGGAGCCAAGTGGGGCTCAGCTGCTGGCAACAGCCTACGGTGGCCACTGCATGAGGCCTACTTGCCCGGATGCCGTGCAGATGAGGGAGGCCCACTCCAGGCAGGGCTCCGTTAAGCTCCTCGAGTGGCAGCCTGTGGCGTTAAGCTGGGGTCCCCTGGGGAGGCCCCTCAGCCCCACGCACCTCCAGGCTGCCCCAGTCTTCGTCATCCCATCTGTCGGCCGTGCTGCCATCCTCTGCCACGTCCTTGTCTTCCTCCTGTGTCTCCCAGTGGCTTGAGGTCGTAGGGGTGGCAGGCACAGGAGTGGGGGCCGGGACAGGAAGTCCTGGAGAGCAGAGGCTGGCTGAGCTTTCAGGGAGGTCTTGGGACAGGGTGGAGGGAAAGGGACACCAAGGAAGCCATATCACCACCCTAGGGAGTCAGCAGCAGCCCCGGGTGCCAGCACCCACACACCATCCCGGCTGCGGGTACAGCCAGGGCGGGACACTCACCCTCAGGCGTGGGTCTCTGGGGAGCACTGGTCTCGGCTGGGGCAGCCGCGGGGTGTGCCCGTATCAGCTTGGAGGTGAGCGAGGAGACCCCGGTCACGGCCCAGCCTGCCCAGCTGGCTGCGGCTCCTCCCATCCCGGGGCTGGAGGCCGCATGGACGTCCTTCTCTAGGCGGTGGCAGAGAGACCCAGGTATGGGCACCTCAGCGTCCCACAGGGAGAGTGATGGGAGGACGAGAACCCAGAGTGGCCTGCAAAGGCCCTCCCTCCTATATGCCCCCCACTCCCGTCTGTGAAACTGGGGGAGGGGTCGTGTCAAGTCTGCTCACTAGGGTCTTTCCAGCCTTCAGGAGCTAGTGAGAGCGGGACAGGCGGCACTCAAGGACACAGCAAGGGAAGAGGGAACATGAGCACAGGCCACTCACCGACTTCCTCCAACTGAGTGGGGTCCTCTGACACAGCCTCCAGTTTGGACAGGAAGCTTCGAATGGCCTTGAAGGCCTGTAAAGGAGCAAGGGGCAGAGCTGTGGCTCCGGGGTTCTCAAGAACACGCCAGGCCAGCAAGGGCCTGGCACGCCCCACCGCCCCAGGATCCAGCCCCACCAGCGCTGCACCTGGTCCCGCACAGAGTTCTCGGGATCCACAGTGAGGCCGCAGAGCACGGGCAGGATCTTGTGGGCACAGTCGTTCATCGAGTAGAGGTTGTGGGTGGCAGCGAAGCCTAGGACACCCGCAACCCGGGACGGTGCAAACGGGTCCTTCGTGGCCCGGCTGAAGGCAGAGGTAAGAACCCTGTGCCTGGTCTGGGATGAGGCAGGGAAGAGGACTCCTGAGTGTAGCGTCAGTGCCGGGCCCGGAACCACCAGCCCTTACTTCCCAGAATAGAGGCCATCCACAGAGCCCCCCGAGTCCGAAAAATGTGAATCACTGACTTCAATGGGGAACGTCCCTGCATGACCTGGCCCGACTCACACCACTTCCGGAGCCCAGACATGGGGGCTGATGGTGCCCAAGGCCTGGGTCTCCGGGAGGATGAGGGCCCATGCACACAGGATTCCTGGCCCTGGAGGAGGCTACGGTCCTGTGATGGGGATGGGGCTCCAGCAGCCGTGCAGGGCACTCACGCTGGCACTGAGGTAGGAGCCAATTTTGCCCAGGCAGACCGTGGTGTTGCAGCGGATGGGGCCCTGCTCATCCTTGGCCTGTAGCCGTGCGAAGTGCTTCATCAGTTCCATGTTGAGGTTGGCCTCGTTCAGCTTCGGGGCCAGGAGCAGCATGGACTGCGGGCAGAGGAGACGGTGGAAACCATGGCCCAGGGCAGGCACAGGGCCACGAGCAGGAACGATGGCTTCGGGTGGCCCTTGGCACGGAGCAGACCTGCCAAGGCCTCCAAGCCCACCCAGCCTGGGCCCAGCCCTGCCCGGCATGTTAATAAAAGGGATCCCTTGGCCAGGCGAGATGGCTCACACCTCTAATTCCAGCACTTTGGGAGGCCGAGGTGAGAGGACTGTCTGAGCCCAGGGGTTCAAAACCAGCCTGGGCAACTTGGCAAGATCTTGTCTCTACAATAAATCAAAAAATTAGCTGGGCATGGTGGTGTGTACCTGTAGTTCCAGCTACTTGGAAGGCTGAGGCAGAAGGATTGCATGAGCCCAGTGGGCCAAGGCTGCGGTGGCCGTGAGCATGCCCCTGCACTCCAGCCTGGGCAACCGAGTGAGACTCCCACTCAAAAATAAAAAAAGGACCCTATTTCTCTATCACCCTACATAGCAAAGCCTCAAAATTCTGCCTGCACTCCCCTGTCCCCTTCTCTCTCTTGCCAGCACCCTGTCTAGACTTCACCCAAATAGCCCCACACTCTACCAGACTGGCCAGGGCCGAGGTCACTGACAACCTCCATGTTGCTAAACGTTAATGGTCAATTCTCCATCCTCGGTGAACTTGACACCCAGAGTCCTCCCCCGTCCTTGAACCTTCTGCCTCTGGTCTTTCACCAGCCCCTCCGACCTTACTTGGTTCTCCTTTTGCATGAATCTTCAAATTCAGACACCTGGAGCCAACTTCAGGGCCTCTTTTTTTAATCTAACCTGCTCACCCTGGGTGGTCTCACCCATCTCATGGCTCTAAATGTCCTCTGTGAGCTGACAACGCCGGATGTGGGCCTCAGCCCAGACTTCCCTCAACTTCATGCAGAACCAGCGACTTACAGAACGACCAAGAGGAGCCTCACCTGTTCCCGCAAACCTGCTCCTCCCAACTTCTCGAGAAATGACAACTTGACCTTGTATTTGCCCAGGCCAGAAGCCTCAGAGCCATCCATGTCCGCCAGCAGCAAATACTGGCAGCTCCACCCTCAGACGTGTCCCTTGCCACCTGCAGCTAGCCCCTGCCATCTCTCACCTGGGCTACTACAGCAGCCCCCAAAGCATCCCAGTTTCCACCCTCCCCTGACAGTCAACTCCAGACGTGTAACTGCTCTGCTTACCCCCACAGTGGCTCTTGTCCCAGTGAATGCACCAGGTGCCCACCGTGCCCAGGGCCCTGGCCCCCAACCGCCATCACACCTCTGACTCCACTTCCCATAGCCATGCCCCTCCAGTCACGCTAAACTCTCACGGCCCCTTCTACACTGTGGGCACATTCCAGCTCAGGGCCTTTGCACGTGCCATTCCTTTTCAAGGAAGACCCTTCCCCCAAACTTGTGGCTCAGCCCCTCGTCTCCTTTCCTTATGTGATGCTGCCTGAGGAGGGCTTCCCTGACTACTGGTTTTAAAGCTGCAAACTCTTCTCACTCTCCATCACTTTCTAACATTTTAAAAATTTTTTTGAGTTGGCGTCTCACCCTGTTGCCCAGGCTGGATTGCAGTGGCATGCTCATGGCCTCTGCAGCCTTGACTTGCTGGGCTCAGGTGATCTTTCCGCCTCCTTCCAAGTGGCTGGAACCACAGCCATATGCCACTATGCCCAGTTGATTTTTTGGTTTATTATAGTGACGAGGTCTCACAATGTGGCTGGTCCCTGAGCTCAGGCAATCCTCTCGCTGCTGCCTTCCAATGTGCTGGGATTACAGGTGTAATCCACCGCACTTGGCTAATTTTTTGATTTATTGTAGAGACAATGTCTCACCATGTTGCCCAGGCTGGTCTCGAACCCCTGGGCGCAGGCCTCTCGCCTCTGCCTCCCAAAGTGTTGGGATTACAGGCGTGAGTCACGGTGCCTGTCTTCTAACATTTTCTAACTGTTTCGTGTCCACCAAGCCCACTCTGTCCTGAGAGGAAGCTCCATGAGGGCAGGGAGCCAGGCCGCTCCATGCACGCTGCATCCAGCTCAGGGCTCGAGGCTGGGCAGCGGTGCTCGGTGTGGGCTGGATGGAGGAAACTGCTTCCTCCCACCAACTGTCAAGCTGCACCTACAGCTGGGACCCACGTGCACACAGCATGGGCAGTACCTGCTCAGACCAAAGCCAAGGCCTCTGTGTCTGGGGTATGCCCGCTCAAAGCCTTGGAAAACCAGAGGCAGCCACTGTGGGCCTGGCCGCACCCACCTTGACCGTCTGCTCCCGGATGGCAGGGTTGGTGTCCAGGAAGCCATGCACGACGTGGGGAAAGATCTGGGTGTTGACTGTCGGCTCGTCAAGGTACTGGATGAACTGTTCCATCTGCGGCCCAGGTGGGGATGTGAGAAAACGGTCGGGCTCCCCGCCACCAGCTGCGGGCCGCTCTTGGCTGGGCTCTTCAACCCACAGGCCCTGGCCCACCAGGTGGCCTCGTGAGCCCCCGCCATGCACCTGGCCTCAGGCCCATGTGGAGGGGGGGTAAGGCGAGGCCAGCAGGTGCTGGGAAGAGCCAGGACTGGAAGCCAGAAGGCCTGGCTCCTGGCCCTGCTCAGTTGGCCACAGGCATCATGTCCCCTCTCGGTCCCCACTGCCTCTTCTGTAACCCCTGTCCTGCTCCTCCGCCCCCCCGGTATGTGAGGAGGGCTGGTGCACTGGCCGCTGGAGAGAGAACAGGGCCCGGAAGTTGCTGGAACTTCCCAGCTCACAGAGGCCCCACCCTAGATCCCGTCCATCCCACCTGATACTCCCAGCTGCCCTGGGGTTGGCAGGAGAGATTGTATCCTCACTCTAGAGGGCTGGAGTGACTGAGCCAGGAGACGGGGGTGCTTGAGTCCAACAGCCTGGGCAGACTGGGCCCTCCCAAGGCTGCCCACGAGCCCAGTGCTTCTTAGTTCGACTTCCTGAGAGCCTGGCCTCACTGGGTCCCTCACCTGTGTGCATGTTTAGGGATGGGGTTTCTGCGGTCCCTGTGCAGCCAGGGCAGGTGTCTCCCTAGCAGCCAGGCTGGGGTTGCGTGGGGTGGCAGAGGGGAGCTTATGGACCAGAGTGGGGTCTGGCCGAGGCCCCCACCTGCTGCAGGAGGCGGATGCGCATGGCCCGGTCAGTGGACGAGAACATCTTGACCACCACAGGGATGATCTTCTGCTGATACTCCTCGGCGCTGAGGAACTTGCCCACCTGGAAGGAGCGGGAAGAGGGCCTCAGCCACGTGCACAGAGTGGGGTGACCTCACAGGGCTCACTAACTTCCTCGGGCTGAGCTCCCGGCGGGGAACAGGGTGAGGAGTGGGGCAGGCATTCCCCAGCAGCCCCTCGGCCCACTTCCATCTCGGTGAGCCCTGCCCCTAGCCGGGCTGGCCGAGGCCTCTTTTGGAGACTGAGCAAGCTCTGTGCCCCTCCCCATAGACAGGCAACACATGCCACATGCAAAGAGAATGTGCCTGCCATTTCTGAGGGTTCCCAGCTAGACAGAGTCTGCTTGCTGTCTTCTCCCCTTCTGGCAAGTCCTTCAGGGGAAAGGGTTCTCCCCAGGGAGGGCAGAACGGGGACTGGCGAGTGCCCACAGAAGGACAGGCTGGGGTCCAAGGAAAGGGGAGAGTGGTCAGGAAGGAGGATAGGAAAGTGGGGTGTGGCCAGGTAAGCCCCTGGACCCTGGGAACCAGGGTGCACAGGTCAGACTGGGGAGGGTGGTTGTCTTGGGGAAATGGAGGAAGGGCTGAGAGCTGATGCCAGGGGTCTGTGGAACAAGCATTTGGAGACACAAGGTCTCTCTTCCCCAGGGACAGGTGGCCCTGGCCTGCTGACCCACCGGGATGTTGGCAGGAAGCTCCCCACGTGGGCTGGGGTCTGCCCTTCCCAGACTACCCCACCCAGGACGGCCCTGGCGGTCCCCCAGCCTGGAGACTCCTCTCTGGCAGGTCCCAGGCGCCCAGCCAGTTCGCCAGATGCCACGCTTCCCGAGGCTCCACTCACCTTGAAGAGGGGCGTGAGGACAACTGCCCCAGCATTGCCAAACTCAAAGGCGGTCAGCAGCTGGGGCAGCACCTTGTGCCGACAGAAATCCTCAGGGAACGCGTCCAGGCCCTTGCTCAGCTCTTGGAAGAACTTCTGCTTCTCAGCCGGCTCTTTGATCTGCGTGAGGATAGGCCCCGGGGAGATCAGCCTGGTCACAGCCCGCTGTGGCCACAGGCAACAGACAACAAAGGCCACCACCAGCCTGAAGGGGCAGAGGTGGGACTGGCGGACTCTGGGGCCTGACCACCTGGGTTCAAAACCCAGCTCTCCACTTACCTGCCAGGTGACCTTGGGCTAGTTCCTCCATCTGAAAAATGGGATAACAGCTCTACTACCTGACTGGTGGTTCTCAGGAGTTGACCAGAAAATGCACATGAAAACTGCCAGCATAGTGCCTGGCACCTGGCAGACACTCCGTCAGCTAGTGACCATCACTGTTATCACTGCCACCTGCCCTGTTGCTAGGAGAGCAGCCACTGGACCCCAGGCCCTTCATCAGTGCTGCCTCTCCTACCCACAGCCCAAGGTGTGAGTCCACTGCACCCCACTGAGGCTCCAAGAGGTGTAGGGGCTTCCTCAGTTCCCTGCCCTAGCCGGACTGCCCATGGAGTTCCCGGCAGGCTGTGGGAAAGCAGAGGTCAGTGCAGTCAACCTCCATGCCTATCCTCCCACCAGCCAACATGAGTCACCTTTAGCTCCTAGCCTCCCTGACCATGGTACTCTCAATTCACATTTCCTGAGCGCAGATTACACACTACAACCTTTACACAGGCTACCTCAAATAATCCTCCCCGCAACTTTATGAGATAGGTGCTAATGCAGAAGCTGAGGCCCAGAGGGGGCAAAGAGCTTGTTCAAACTCACACAGCTCACACCTGCAATCCCAGTACTGTGGGAGGCCATGGCAGGAGGATAGCTTGAGCCCAGGAGTTTGAGACCAGACTGGACAACATAGCAAGATCTTGTTTCTACCAAAAAAATTTTTAAATTAGCCAGGTTTGGTGGCATGTGCTTGTAGTCCCAGCTACTCAGGATGAGATGGAAGGATCACTTAAGCTCAGAAGGTTGAGGCTGTAGTGAGCCGTGATCATGCCACTGTACTGCAGTTTGGGTGACAAAGTGAGGTCTTGACTCAAAAAACAAAAAAACGAGAAAGTCAACCAAAAAAACCAAAAACACCAACAAAGTCACACAACTAAGAATGGGTCAAGGGAAGGTCTGACCCGCAGTTTGGCATCTCCGCTATGCTGTGCCCTTCGAAGAGATGTTGTCACTCTCCCATTTATAAAGGAGAAGGCTGAGTCTAGGTCAGCAGCCAAGAGTGGCCAGGCAGGGATAACAACCTAGCCCTGGGTAGGGCACAGTGGCTCAGTCTGTGATCCCAGCACTTTGGGAGCCGAGGCAAGAGGACTGCCTGAGCCCGGAGGTTCGAGACCAGCCT
Organism: Carlito syrichta; assembly: GCF_000164805.1. Taxonomy (NCBI): domain Eukaryota; kingdom Metazoa; phylum Chordata; class Mammalia; order Primates; family Tarsiidae; genus Carlito; species Carlito syrichta. Next base: position 83,324 of record NW_007233298.1, on the reverse strand, counting down.
GGGCAACTTGGTGAGACCTCATCTCTACAATAAATCACAAAAACTAGCCAGGCGTGGTGGCATGTGTCTGTAGTTCCAGATACTTGGAAGACTGAGGCAGAAGGACTGCATAAGCCCAGCAGGTCGAAGCTGCAGTGGCCGTGAGTATGCCACTGCACTCTAGCCTGGGTGACAACAGTGAGACCGCAACTCAAAAAAATTAGTTAAATAAATAAATAAAATAACCCAGTCCTGGACGCCCAAGTTTCTGAACTCTCTGCTGTCCCCCCACCCCCACAGTCGCTGCTGGGACCAGGAGAGGTGACCTCTGGTTGGGGACAAAGAGGACCTGAGTGGCCCTTTAGCAGCTCAGACTAGTGTGGGCGGCAGGCTTGGTGCTCTGACCACAGGGTTTGGGGGGCCAAGACCCAGACAGAGGCCAAACCATGTCCAAGGTCACACATCCCGCAATTGCAGCTGGGCTCTCGCTGCCGCTCCAGCCAACAGTGGCAAGACGGGCCCCTGGCCACTGCCCTCCTGTTCTCCTGGGGGCTGGCCAGAAACAGCCCGTTCCCTACGGGGCACATTTTCTGGAGCAGGGTGGCCTGGCAGAGTTAGCCATGTGAGACAAAGTTCCCGTAGCCCCACACCACCCAGGAGGCACCAGGGCCCCAGCGTTTGCAGCAGCCTCTCCTTCAAGATGCAGCTCAGAGTCCCCATCTTCCAAAGGCCCTACCGCCCCATCTGAGCCCAGACTCCAGCAAGGTCTGTGGAGTCTCTCTCCAAAGACACTCCCCGCCGCTCCCGCTTCTCAGCCCTGTGTACCCCACACGCCAGGTCAGAGCTTCCCTCCTTCCTTCCCCGTAACAACCCTGTAGGCCGGGCCCAGTGGCTCAGCCTGTAATCCCAGCACTTTGGGAGGCCAATGTGAGAGGACTGCTTGAGCCCAGGGGTTCAAGACCCGCCTGGACAATTTGGTGAGACCTCGTCTCTACAATAAATCACAAAAACTAGCCAGGCGTAGTGGCATGTGCCTGTGGTTCCAGCTACTTGGAAGGCCGAGGTGGAAGGATCACCTGAGCCCAGCAGGTCGAGGCTGCGGTGGCCGGGAGCGTGCCACTGTACA
>NW_007233298.1:80992-81845 GCF_000164805.1 Carlito syrichta | reverse complement strand
CAGAGTGAGACTCCAACTCAAAAAAAAAAAAAAAGAAACTGAGGCTCAGAGGTAAAGCGGGGGCAGGCTCCCACCTCGCCATCCTTCCATGTGCCATCACCTCTGCCTGAACCACTCTCCCCCAGGTACCATCCTATGGCTCCTACCCTCACGTCCCTTGGGTTCCGGCTCAAATGTCACCCTTCAGAGAGCCTGTCTCTGAGCCCCATCTGCTGTTTTCCTTCCTGCCTTACCTGGGGAGCGTGGGGTTCTCACTTGTGTTTTCTATCTCTATCCCCCAGTGAGAGCTCCCCAGTCTGCTACTCCTTGCCAGATCCTTGAGGACAGGGGTCTAGGCCTGCCTCGTCTTTCTCCCTACCCGCTACTCACCCCACCCACTGCAGCACAGGGCGCTGCACACACTGGGGACTGGAGCTAGGATGTGTATGTAGAGTTGTTGGAGTAAAAGGCGCAGTCACAACCAGGCTCGGTGGCTCAGCCCATCATCCCAGGACTTTGGGAGGCTTAGGAGAATGGACAGCCTGAGCCCATGGGTTCAAGACCAGCCCAGGCAATTCGGTGAGACCTCGTCTCTACAATAAATAAAAAATTAGCCAGGTGTGGTAGCACGTGCCTGTAGTTCTGGCTACTTGGAAAGCTGAGGCAGAAGGATTGCTGGAGCCCAGTAGGCTGAGGCTGTGGTAGCCGGGAGCGTGCCATTGCACTCCAGTCTGGGCAACAGAGTGAGACTCCGCCTCAAAAAACAAAACAAACAAACAAACAAACAAAAAAAGCCCAGTCACTAAGCACTTGTCGTGTACTGAATGCTAGACTTTGCACTTTATGTATTTAATTTTTTTTTTTTTTTTTTTTT
>NW_007233298.1:78545-80972 GCF_000164805.1 Carlito syrichta | reverse complement strand
GGCCTGCTCACAGCCACCGCAGCCTCGACCTGCTGGGTTCAGGAGATCCTTCCTTCTGCCTCAGCCTTCCAAGTAGCAGGAACTATAGGCAGGCGCCACCACGCCCTGCTACACTTTATTATTATTATTTTGAGTGAAGTCTCACTCTGTCACTCAGGCTGGAGTGCAGTGGCAAGATCATGGTCACCATAGCATCAATATGCTGGGCTCAGGTGATCCTTCTGTTTCAGCCTCCCAAGCAGCTAAAACTACAGGCACAAGCCACCATGCCCAGTTAATTCTTTTTATTTATTGTAGAGAAGAGGTCTCAACAAGTTGCCCAGGCTGGTCTCGAACCCGTGCACTCAAGCAATGCTCTCTCTCCTCCACCTCTCAAAATGCTGGGATTACTGGTGTGAGTCATTACACCGGGCTTATGCCCTGCACTTTAAATTTACTGACTCCTCACCAAGCTCTTTTGAAGCAGGTACAGGCTGAGTACCCTTTATCCAAAATGCATGGGATGTGTTTCAGATTTCAGAGGTTTTTAGACTTTGGAATATTTGCATTATACCCATTCGGTGTCCCTAATCTGAATATCCGAAATGCAACATGCAGCAGTGAACACTTCCTTTGAGCGTTATGTTGTCAAAAAGCTTCAAACTATGGAGCATTTTGAGTTTTGAGCTTTCAGATCAGGGACATTCAACTTGTGCTATTATTAGATGGAACCTCAGCCAAGAAAAGTCATACAGCGAGGAAGAGCCAGGGTTTGAACCAGATGGGCCTAATATATCAGACCATGCTTGTCTTGGAGGGTCCAACTGTAAGGGCAGGGTGGGGGAAGTGGTTAGGAACGTGGGGCCAAAGACCAGGGTGGCGGGGGGCTCACCTGAATCTCCTCCAGGAAGAGGTTGGTCTCCACAAAGCGGTTGCTCATGAAGCCACCAGGCGCCCGGCAGTTCTGCAGGAAGCGGGCCGGGTTGGGACGCACCTTGGGGTTGGCTCCCACCAGCTCGCAGTAATGGGGTACCAGAGATTTGGGGATCTGTGGGGAAGAGTCAGTGTCAGGGCAGGGGTGGCCAGCTGTCAAGGAAGGCAGGGCAGAGCAAGCAGCCAAGAGACACTTACCTTCCCAGGATTGCGCAGGGCTGCCGCCCGAGGTAGGGGCCCATTGAAGACTTCCCAGATGAGGCAGCCCAAGCGCCACATGTCTGCTGACCTGTGGTGACCCAGAGCTGCTTAGGGCCCCACTGACCACAAGCACGGGCCTCCAACCTGTCTTGGACACCCGGCACCCACTGAGTGGCAGGCCCTGGCTGTGTCCCTCAGTTCAGGAAACCCCAAGCAGCTGAGGTTTCCTCAGCCTCATTTAACAGACAACAAAAGCTCAGAGAACTATGGACATTTGCCCCGGGTCACACATTCAAAACCACCCCACCCTGAACCTGTACTACTGCCCTGAGGACCCTGGGAGCAGAAGCTGTACCCCACTCCCGGACGCTTGTTCCCTCCCCAGACAGGCAGCAGGGAACAGGGGAGAACCAGCGAGTCTAGGGGTCCTGAGGCTGTAGGGGGATCCTGGACAGGCCGGCTGGGGCAGGCTGCCCTTGTCACCCACCACTTCTCTCTGACCACTCTGCCACTGCTGTCAGCCAACTCCGGAGGGTCATACTGCTCAAGCTCAGGGATCCCCTTGCGAGGGGGTCCCCCGCCGTTGCCCTGGGCCGAGTACATGTAGTCCAAGCCTCCAAGCTTCCACTCGCCAGCTCGGTCCACGAACACAGCGGCCATGCAGACATTGTTGTGGATGAGGCTGCAGTCGTTGACCAGGAAGCTGAGGGCTTTCTGGGGGCAGAAGGAGCCATCAGCCCCAGTACCTACAGCCCCCCACCCCTGCTGTCACCACCACTGCCCCCACCTCACCACAATCTGGTGTAGCCCCCAGGAGATCTCCAGCTCCTTCAGGCCACCGGCCTCTGCTCGCGTCTTGAGGTACATTCCCAGCGGGCTCACAGCCTCTGTCACTACGTGGAGGCATTTTTCTGTCTGGGGAAGGGGACACTGGGATATCAGGGCGGGCTGGGGGAGAGGAAGGTGGGGAGGAGGACACCAAACCTGGGGGTGCTGAGGACAAAGGGTGGAAACTGAGGCACAGGAAGAGACAGGAGTGGGAGACCAGGAGGGGCAGAGAGGGGCAGACAGGGCAGAGGGTACCTCCAGCCCATCGGTGTAAGACAGGATGTTGGGGTGCCGGAGGGTTTTGAGGCGCTTGAAGGCGGCTTTGGCCACCTGGGTCTGCTCGTCGGCGCCAGGCTTCACTTCGTACACGAAGATGGACACCGGGCTGCCCGTGGCCTGGGGGAGGACAGAGGGGCCTGAGGGGCGGGGGCCGGCTGACCGCCCCGCCGGGCCTGGGGCTCACCAGCTCCGAGGCGGCCCGAGCGG